>NC_056733.1:445497266-445517266 GCF_019279795.1 Protopterus annectens | reverse complement strand
TCACTGGCTTATTATCAGGTATGATGTCAGTAAATAATGATGTGTTGAACATATGCACCTCTTACTGCATGACATATGTATGAAGGTTGACAGAGTTGTGGCTTGAGGCACAAACACAGGGCCAGTATTGACATGTTGCTGTTATAAACTCATACATTTACTGGTGTAACAGAGTTTGTTGTGACATATGTCTTCTGAGGGATATGAAGTCACTAACTCACATGGCTGTCACCATGTACTGACTGCAATCGTCAGGGTATGCTATTGTATTTCTAAAGATAGGACATATGTGAGTAAGACAACACATCTAAGACTCCAAACACTGACCAGTCTTCAGATAGCCCTACAGGTGAGAGTTTCCGCAACTACATAACACTGTCATGACAGATATTAACTCATGTAAATGAGCCATATTCTCACAAACCCTGTTAAATCAACATTACTTCAAATGTAGAAGAGCAAGACTTACATTCTGTCCTCATGTCTGGAACATCCCCCTCCTGTTTGTTGGCCTGTCTCCACAGTGTATGTTGTAAGAGGTATACACCACTACCCGCTGTGATGCTGTTTGCCAAACACCGACATGACTGCTCACAGTAAATGAAAAGTGCCAACACCCACATGATGTTCTTAGTTATAGGAATGTGGTGTGTTTCCATGCAATTGGCTATGGGAATGATACCACAGCTGTTCCACATGCAATCAGCTAGTGGGGGACTGCAATTCGTGCACAGGCCATCAGCTGATCATGAACATTACTTACAAAATGCAAGCTGCTGCCTAAGCAAAGCAGGTGTACTTTTCCACATCCACCAGAGAGGGAGTGAGAGAGACAGACAAAAACAAAGTAAGAAAGGAAGGGGGTAGGAGAGTAAGAGCTAAGCATGTTTGTGTCACACACTTATCAGGACTGGGTTTCAAATTCCTGCCTGACTATATATTGCTATCACATTTTTACACAGTTATTGCATGTGCCACAGAGTTACATGTTGGAGAGCTGTCCAAAGGTATCTTTGAAAGTGAGTGACATCAGCAACAGTGATAAAGGAGGGATAAGGTATGTGTAGTACATGTGCCTGTACATAAAAGCAGGTGTCAAGGAAGACACAACCACACTCTCTCAGGGACCCACACACATTATCACAGTTAGCAGGGTCAGGATTAGAATTATTAGCTAACTAGTTTGCTACAATACAGTATTATGCAGGTGTCACATGTACCACAGATGTTATCAGGCTGATATATTGGTAAGGGGTATGCCAAGGTTACTGGAATCAGAAGGCATGCTACATTAGGGCAATGGGAGGTATAGTGAGTGTGAATGGCTTCCAAATAATTAATTTCCACACACACACACACACACACACACACACACACACACACACACACACACACACACACACACACACAGATTTGCCAGTACTGACATGCATGGGTTCATTGCTTCACAGGTGTGTATTAGTTGACTGTGCCAGAAGGCTGCACAAGGCTAGACAAAGGGTATATCTTGGCATCAGGCCACATGACAATGGTCTGCAGTGTGGCTCAGGGGTGTAGTCCCTGGATTGGCCCACACAGGTGGGTATTGTATTCACCATCCACTCATCTGGGTTACTATTGTGGGTGGCCAGTGCTGTGCAATGTTTGTCATGTATGTGTTCTATATTCCATAACATGGAAGGTGTCTGGGTTGTACATATGTCCCACATGCATGTTCTGTGACATGTAGAAGTGTACCTGGGGTGTCTGGGACATGTTGTATAGACAGATTGTTATCATCTGATGTGGCATACCTGACCTCATGTGGTGAGAACTGGCTATGGAACTGAGGTTGTGCATGCACCTATATTGATAGCATGATACAGGTGCTCACTGGTGTTAGAGGCATCTGTCCATACAGGGCATGTGTATAAGGTACGGTATTTCCTTTGTGGGTTACATTTGCTGACTCTACAGTTGTTGCCTGCATCCAGTGGGGGAACATAGCAAAGGACCATCGTAAGAAATTATTTGCCTATTGTAGGGATGGAACAGGGAGCCACGTCCTTTGTAGTCCACTGCAATCACACCATGGTTACCATCTGTGGGCAATATGCAGGGAACTAACAATATAGTGGTTGTTGCCTAGCCAAGTGTGTTTGTGTAAGACACACGGGTGGAGAGTGCTCTCTGGGTTATACAAGGGTTGCCTATATTGTTCACCTATCCATAATGTCACATGTAGGGGTATGGATTGTCTACACCAGTCTCTCTGCTGCTTGACATCTGTTGTCCTTGTAAGGTGGACATTGTGGCATATAGTAGGTCCTCAATATAAAAAATTTGCAAAACCCACCCCACAACAAGTCTTGTTACACAATCACAGCTACCTGCACACTGGATACTGATGACAAACACACACACACACACACACACACACACACACACACACACACACACACACACACAATTGACAGTGCCGAGATTCAACCCCCTATCTAGCTATATATTGCTACTACAGTGTACTGCAATTATCACATGCACCACAGAGCTTTTAGTGCTAGCCCTTCCCCAAAGGTGTATTTCAGGGTGAATGACATCAGCAGGCTTGCCAAAGTACAGCAATGGAAAGGGTACTGACTGTAACTGGCCTCAAAAGCATTGATCCCTTCACACATACCCACACACACACACACACACACACACACACACACACACACACACACACACACACACACACACACACACACACACACACACACACAGAGCTGCACAGTCACCATGTCTGGGATTAGAACTCCTACCTAACTAGTATATCACACTATATCATTGCGCAGTTAAAGCACACGCCATGGAGCTTGTAGGGCTAGACCTACTCCAAGGGTGTATTTCAAGGTGAATGACATCAGCAGGCATGCCAAAGTAGGGCAATGTAAAGTGTAGTGACAGTGACTGGCCTCAAAAGCATTGATCCCTACACACACACACACACACACACACACACACACACACACACACACACACACACACACACACACACATACACAGAGTTTCACAGTTGCTATTTCTAGGATTAGAACTCCTACTTAACTAGTACATTACACTATAGCATTATGCAGTTATAGCTCATGTCACAGAGCTTATTGTGCTAGTCCTTCCCCAAAGGTGTATTTCAACGTGAATGACATCAGCAGGCTTGCCCAAGTAGGGCAATGGAAAGTGTAGTGACTGTAACTGGCCTCAAAAACATTGATCCCTACACACACAGACATTCACAGTTGCCATATCTGAGATTAGAACTCTTGTATAACTAGTACATCATACTATATCATTACACAATTTTAACATGCTCCACAGAGCTTATAGGGTTAGCCCTTCTCCAAAGGTGTATTTCAAGGTGAATGACATCAGCAGGCTTGTGAAAGTAGGGCAATGGAAAGTGTAGTGAGTGTGACTGGCCTCAAAAGCATTGATCCCTACACACACACACACACACACACACACACACACACACACACACACACACACACACACACACACACACACACACACCCACACACAGTGTCACAGTTACTATGACTGGAATTAGAACTCCCACCTAACTAGTACATCACACTATAGCATTGGACAGTTATAGCACATGCCACAGAGCTTATAGGGCTAGCCCTTCTCCAAAGGTGTATTTCAAGGTGAATGAGATCAGCAGGCTTGGGGAGTGCAGTGTGTGTGTGTGTGAATGGGCCATAAAGCATTTGTCTGGAAGCACACACACAACACTCAGTCACACACATGTTTACATTTGACAGGACCGTGTAGAGAACTGCTAGATGAAAAATGACTTGTACAGTCATACTACACAGCTATCACAAGCACCACAGACACTATAGTGCTGAGGGCTACCAGAAGCAAATGTCGAAAGTGATAGGCATTTGCACATCATGTGGATTGGCCAATTGGATGTGTGCTGGGTGGGACAGGCCTCATGATGGGAAGCTCTTTTTCACTGTCTGTCACTCTCTTCCACACATCTTTGTATGTGTATGTTTGGCCTATTATAGTGTGTTTTTCTTGGGTATATGTGTGTATTACTATCCGATGTGTGTGCAAAGCATGACTGGTATGCAATGTCGAGTGTGTGCACAGACATCTGCGACTGACAGATATGTATAGTCCACTGTTGTTGCCAGACATAGACTTAATTTCTGTAAGTGTGGGAGCCTGCCCAGTATGACCTTCTGTATTGAACGTGTGACTCCATTCCAGGTAGGTTATACTCCAGTGCAGGCATTTGTGTTCTACACCTACAGCTAGCATCCTATTTCTGCAGGATATCTGTAGATCAGTTGACAATATGGGGTCACAATGGGCAAAGGATAGTGAGATACTGTAACTAATTGTGTCTGTGCTGCTTCTGCTACATGGTTTTGGTATTAGCAGAGATATTCAGACATATGTACTGTTTTACACTGTGATGTTTTATGTCATCAACTACTGACAGGTATACATATTTGCTTACAGTAATTTCCTGGGGAACACAAGATGAATGAAGCTGTGTCCAGTATTGTGGTCTGCAGCCTACATATTCTTGCACAATCATGCCATTCTTGAGGGGGAGCTGCAGACACTTGCTGATGGGTCTGTGTAAATGGTTCAGCACCTTGGTACTATGGTGGCTGAAGTTCCCATGCTTATGCATCTATTGATGTGACAGAATGGCCATATCCTGCTGTGGCCATACCTCACAGCTGTACAGATTCACACAGGTTACCTAGAGGCGGGGCTCATATTTCTGGTCATTACTGCTTCACATTGTCATTTATGAGCAGGTTTGTAGCCAACCATTCCTGTGTTTGCAGGCAGGGATAGTATGTGCACACATCTGAGTTTTAGACTTCACACACTCCATGGCGTCCACGCTTCTACCCCCCTCTGTTATTCTATCCTCTTCCGAACATAATGCAAATGATATCTCATAAGTATCCATATAGTTATCACTTCATACCAGCAATATTTAGGGGTTGGTCCACAGGTTCATGCAGTAGGACATGATGGACAAGCTACAGGGATTTGTCAACATGGCCTTGCATTTGTGTTCTGTGGACTGTGTTATGTCGTTATTTGGGAGTCCATGAGATAACATACATTAGCAGTACGGGTGAGACACAGGCCTTTGACAGAGGACTGTAGGGCATTTGGTAGTGATGCAAGCCATCTGTAGCAAGCCAATGCATTGTGTCACTCCTACAGTCCCAGGCTGCAAGCCACTGTATTCTCCTGGGGTGACAGGGTAGGTGTGCAAGGTGTTAATGTCAATCGTTTCTGCCCTTATTGATCCATTGTGTGGATGCTGCTTACAGCTAGGGACAAACCTGCATGGGACACCTCTTCAGCATGCTGCATTCTGTGGCTATTCCCATACAGAGGTGGGGGTCATATTATACTCATTCCCAAAAGCAGAGATATGACCTGCGAGGTGGATGATGGTGGGGTAAGCTGAGTGCATGTGTGCTATGAAAGCTACTTGCAGCTGACTCACAGATATACGTGAGGCATTCCACTTATGCTGGCTTGTGCAGTGACATCATCAGTATCTCAGTACTTCATACCTGTTCCTTTTGTGGTCTGCCAGTGTTTGCCCAGACTACATCAGTATTCCATACTACACAGTCAACTAATGTGATGCTAACCTGTATGTACAATTCCGAAGGTGTGTCCATTTGACAGTAACATTTTATACACTCTCTGTCTAGGGTACTTCCTCCTGAGTACTGTTTGTATGTCTGGGCCCACATTCATGCCATGTCCATCTTTCAAATGGTGACAGATATTACATCCGAACAATTAGTATGGATTACTGCTGGATTGTGTCTTGCTGGGATGCATTGTGTTTGGCACTGCAGTTGTTAGACCATGGCCCTGTCATCAACAGTACTGGTCACTGGCCACAGGGACACAACCCTCCATGCCTACATGCTGACGACTTTCACACAATATACAACACACAACAACCTAACACACAGAGCCCTGCATATTGTACACGTGCAACAATCAATCCTGCTACTTTGGTCAGCTCAGGTAATCTGTGCTTCACTGTTGTTATACCCACATGTATGTGTTAATGCATTTCTACACAGGATTGTGTGTGGGGGGCACACCTGACAACTGTAAACATTTGCTATGACTGTACTGGTAGTGCAGGTACTCTGTTGGCTTCCATTTCATTCTGTATTCTGACCTATCATGCAGACTAGATGCATATCATTGTTCATAGGTTCATAGGTTCATAGGTAGGTGCTAGTCTATCGGCCCTAGGGCCCATACAAGCCTAGCCAAAAAATGTACCCTGGCTTTCGCCACCCAAGAAAATTATTTTCCTGTACCCCTGTCGAGCAGAGCCACAGAAGTGATCCCCAGGCTGAATTTCCCATTTCCCATCCAATCATCAATATTTTTCTTGAAGAGTGCTAATGAGGAACTCTGTTTGACATAGATAGGTAGTCTGTTCCAGAGTATGGGAAGTTTCTGGGACAGGAATCTATCCCTCCAGCATATTCTGTTTATTGTGGTGACAAGGTTAAGGTCCCTAGAGCATGTAGCTCGGAGGGATTGGGATTTCTTTAAGTGGAGCATATCCAACAGCTCTGGGTTTGACATAGCTTTGTATGTTAGGCAGAGATCGCCCCTGATTAGGCGATATGCGATGGAGTAAAGCTGTAGCATTTTGAGACGGTCTGCATAGGGCATCTGTTTGAGGCCAGTAATCCTCTTTGTGAGGTATTTCTGTGGTCTTTCCAGTTGTTGTAGATGTCTTGTGAGGTACATACCAAAAGGGGCATTGTACCCTATAATGGGTCTAATGAGTGATGAGTAGAGGGGAACAATGACCTCTTTTTTTCTGGATGAGAATCCTTTTGTGATGAGATGAGCCACGTAGAAGGATTTCCTGACCACTGTGGCAATGTGATTATCAAAGGAGAGACTACTGTCCACCTGTGTCCCAAGATCTCTTATCACATTTTCGGCATTAAGTAGACTACCAGCTATGTGGTAGTTCATGGGTACAGATACTACAGTTCCTAGGTTTTATTGACCTACATTTCAGTTTCAGACTTCTTACCCTTCAGAACTAACATCCCTCTGCCTGACCTGTTATAGTCTGTCTGTGTAGGTTGGGAGGGGGCTGTTCTCCATAGCCATCAATTAGAAGCCTTAGCACAGCCTTTCTTTGTGTTTGTCTAAATCTGTCCTGCTGGCTGAGACTGTTGGGTATGTGAGCCTTACTGACATGCATGTGTGTGTCCTATGGACACACATTTGGCCCTCCACATGTCCTGCAGTGGGTTTTGTCACCTTGTTTACTACTGTCTACTATGTTGACACCAGTATTTGTTATGGATTTGATGCTGCCAATATAGATGTCTACTTTCTACTGCCATCCCATTCAGCCACCCAATTCCCTTACATGCTGACATCCATACCATAGATACAGGTAGTAGAACATACTGCTACATTCAGCAATTGATAGTTAGAGTGACTTACCTTGTGGCTGTGCCAGTATTGAGAATGGTGCTGGAGGGCTGACTATGTTGGCTGCACATAGTACACTCCCTATACATGGTTAACCACAGGTAGTGTCATGTTAGGCATCCCTTTTACTGTATGTGCGAGTCAGAGAGTGAGAGAGGTGTAATTCCCTGGGTTCCTACAGTGTCAGTGTATGTGCTATGCATTGCCTCTTTGTCAAGGCTTGGGTAAACTGGGTGTGTCTCCTTCTGCCTACATGGGCAGGCTCAGGTTGTTCCTCCTCCGAGTCACTCTCTGCCTGTTCTGGCTTTGGCAATGGTGGGGGGCTGTGTGGCCCTGCCCCATGCTGTTCCTGCTGCAGCTGTTTCCGCATGATCATATTGTGTAGCATAGCACATACAATGACAATTTGGATACATGTAGCTAATGAGTACTGCAAGGTTTCACCAGATACGTCCAGGCACCAGAACCATGACTTGAGCATCCCAAACACATACTCTATTATGATTCTGGTCTGTGCCTGTGCCTCATTATGGAGTTCTTGTTTGGGTGTGTGTGCATTTCTGATGGGTGTCATCAGCCATGGCTCCAGTGCATAACCAGAAAACCCCATTAGCTGGCCATATGGGATGTCCCCACTGGCAAAACTCTGGTACAGCTACATCATATGCCAGATGTGGGAGTCGTGATAGCTTCCAGGGCTGCCAGCACACACATTCATTATAATGCCCTGAACATCTCACATGACCTGGCAGCTGATGGAGGTGAAGCCCTTGCGGTTTATGTAGACTCTACCCCACTTGTCGGGTGGTGCTTTGATGTGTATGTGCATGCAGTCTATAGCATCCACTATCTCAGGGTATTCTGCTATTTGGTGGAAGAGATGCATATTGGTGGTCAACGCCTCACAGGTGTTGAGTAAATATATGTGCTCACCGGCATGTGCTGACATGGCATCCAGGAACTGGTGGAGTACCCTGGATGCTGATGCCTGTGAGATCCCCATGATATCACCAGTTGGCCTTTGGAAGGCACCTGTTGCTAGCATTCTTCAGCCTACACATACCTTGGTATCCACTGGGATGGGTTCCCCTCTGTTGGTTCTGTGTGTGAGGCATGGCCGGCACAGCTCAACAATTTCCTGTAGGAGGTCCCTGTCCACCTTATAGCCCTCCACTATCTCCAGCACAAGTAGTCCCTTGTAGGTTACCCTGGGTCTGTAAACTCTTTTCCTTCTCCTCACAGTGGGTTGGTCATCAGTATTGTCATTATCACCACCCTCAGCCTCTTCCACATGTTGATTTATGAGAGCAAAAGCAGCCCCTATCATTTTGTTAGGTAAACTTTCCCTGTTTTTGTGCACCAGTGGTGTAGAGTTTGTAGGTAAAACCAGAGGGAAAGGTTTTTCTGTATTATATAGTAGTGTGCTGGACTGGGCTGGGCTGCTGCCTGTGTAATTGGCTGATTCTGATACATTTCACCTGCCAGCTATGCTAGTTCTCTTTAATTATCTTCCAACTGCTGTTTTCCCTTCTCATTGCCTTTCAATTTAAGCCCAGAGGTGTGCCGCACAAACCCATTGCTCAGATGTGAATGGAGCTGCTATTTCCTGGTTTAATTTTTTTTTTTTTGTTTAAAACCCAGTGCGTGGCATGCACACTCATTTACGCAATGTAGATACTGCTAGGCAGTTTCAGACACAACCCCTTCCTTAGCTCTGCTAAGCTAAGAGTAAACCCGAGCCACAGAGCTCCAATAAGCTTACAGTATGCGTGACACAACCCTCTGTAATGTCAGCTAACTCTTAGGCTTGCACCATGGTTTTCCTGCACCTAAACAGTTGGGTGCTGGCTAGCAATGAGGGGAAATCTGTGATTCAGTATCATTCTCCTCATTTGCATAGAACTGACTGCTAATGCCTAGTTACAAGTCTAACACCGAGCCTTCCGCCTTAGCAGCCACTATTCAGTGGCCTTGTTGTCTTCTGCCTGCAATTGACTATAATGGCAAAATTGTGATTTTGCCTAAAAAGCTTTTTTCAAGGTTTTATTTTTATTTTCGGGCTGATCCCATTTGGGCGCCACTGCCCTATGCTTAAACGGCCAAAATCAGCCAAACAAAAAGTTATTTTTTGTTATTTTGAAACTATTTTCCATGCCAATGGCCATATATTTGGCCAGGGGCATGCCTTCCACATTATATATACCCTTTATTTGGAGCTGTCATGGCTCCGTTTTGTAGTTTGCAAAAATGTACTCTGTTACTAGCCGAATACATTTCTGCAGGTTACACTAATCCTGCACGGACGGCTGCCTGCTTCCTGGATCACTAATTCATCTCATTTGCATGGCTTTCATCTGCAAATGGGGTAATTAGCATACAGGAGCTGTGTCCATGCAGGAATAGTGCAGGAACACGCATGCACGTCCTGAGAGCTTGTTTCTGGATCTCTTGGTAGCCATATTGCCTCCGCCAGCACTTGCACTATTCCTGCATGCCATGCAGGGCTTGCTGAATACCAGGGACAGTCTATATATCAGTGTTGTCTTGATGAGATTTTGTAAAAACAGGGTCCACCTCATGAAAGTACTCACCAAGACTTGAGGATGAATTCATTTCCAGCAGTTCTACTCTCCTTTGTTTGTTGACTTTATCATCTCTCCATCTCCTGTCTTTTGTGAACTTTCTGATGTTAACAAAAGTATATGATTAATGTGTGCCTACAGCATATCAATTTGGGCATTCTATCATTTATAAACACAAGACGCTATATCATATTAAAAAAGTGACAGACTCCCATGTGCACATATTTTAATAAATATCCCATACAGAAACATTTCAGGCAATCTCTTCATCAGTCTGCTAATCAATATAAAAGTTCAGATAATATCACATTGTTACTAAACGATTATCTAAATCTCTGAGTACATATGTAACTTGTATAAAACAGTTTGCCTGAATTTCTATAGCAAGGATAGGAGTTAGGTGACCACATATGTCCTCATATGGTTTGGGTTGTGCTGGCTGTTCACCAGCTGTACTAATGTGAGTTGGATATATACATTTCTCATTGCTTTACAGTTCTTTTCTTCTGTGGTGCTCCCCCATAACACTCTACTGATGTATTCAAGAGAACGTCTCACTGATTGAAGCTAAACTACACATGCAGGCTTCTTTACAAAATAGTGGGCTCTTTTTTACCTGGGGGTTTTGAAGTAGTAGCAGTCATCAGTCATGCTATATCAGTCATCAGCAGTCATCAGTCGTGCTGCATTAACAATGGTAGGACTTTTGTTTCCATTTTTATTGACAGCAGTGGAGTTATTACTAGCAAAGTGTATATTATGTCTCTACTTGTCCTGTTTCAAAATCCTTTTATCATGAAAAATTACAGGTAAATGAATACAGTATCTTCTGGTAATAGACACACATCAGTTACAGACTTCAATTTCTTACCGTGTATGACTGTGACACTTAAGGCTTGACTTGAGTAGATACACAAGTTTTATAATTTTCTGGTGACATCTTTTTGTTTGCAGTAAAACAACAAGACCCATGTTACATTTACAGGTAACCATGAAACCTAAGTATCACTGGATAACTGTCTTTTCTTCCTACAGTGCAGATTGTTTATTTCAATAATGAACTGATTAATTGGATTGTTTTTATTAACCCAGTAGTTCCTCTTCTTACAAAAAAAAACAAAAAACAAAAAAAAACAAATGCATATATCTAAATTTTATCTTTCAGACAACATGGTAGCATTGACGCCTCTATCGGCCTGATTTATTTCATGATGCTATATTCACTTCCTTTTACATTCTACTTTTTTGTCATTCCTTTTTTCCTAAATTATACTTAATAAACTGCATATGGAATGATTGCTCAAGCCCAGTAACATCAAAGGATTGTTCCCCTGGATTCAGCAAGCTCTGCACAGTGTGCAGGAAAAGTCCAAGAGCTGTTGCACTCAATATGGCCGACGAGCAATCCAGGAATGAGCTCCTGGGATGTGCACGAGTGCTCTTACACTATTCCTACACGGACACAGCTCCTGTATGCTAATTACCCCATTTGCAGGTGAAAACCATGCAAATGAGGTGAGTTAGCAATCCAGGAAGCAGACAGGCATCTGTGCAGGAATAGTGTAACCTGCAGAAATGTATTTGGCAACTAAATGAATACATTTCTGCAAATTACAAAATGGAGGCATGACAGCTCCAAAGAAAGCATGTATTCAATGCAGTAGGCATGCCAATGGCCAAATATATTTCCATTAGCATGGGAAATAGTTGCAAAATTATAAAAAATAACTTTTATTTATTTTTTGGCCGATTTTGGCTGCTTAACCGTAGGGCAGTGGTGCGCAAATGGGATCAGCCCGAAAATAACACAAAAAGTTGGAAATAAGCTTTTAAACCAAAATCATCATTCTGCCATAATAGTCAGTGGCATGCAGAAGACAACAATACCATGGAATAGTGGTTGCTAAGGGGGAAGGCTGAGTGTCAGTCTTGTAACCATGCATTGGCAGTCAGTTTTATACAAATGAAGGGATTGATAGTGAATCACCGATTTCCCCTCAGTGTTAGCTAGCACCCAACTGTGTAAGTGCAGCAACACCATGGTACAAGCCTAAGAGGTAGATGACCTCATAAGGGGGAGTGTCGTGCATGCTGCAAGCTTATTGGAGCTCGGTGGTCATGTTTGCCCTTAGCTAAGCACAGTTAAGGAAGGGAAGTATGTCTGAGGCTGCCTAGCAGTGTTTACATTGCCTAAACGGGTGTGAGCGCCATGCGCCAGGTTTTAAACAAAAAAATAAATAAATAAATAAGCAGGAAATAGGAGCTCTGTTCACATCTGAGCACAGAGTATGCACGATGTGCCTTGGGGCTTAAACAGGATGGCAATGAGAAGGGAAAACCGCAGTAGGAAGGCAATCAGAGAACTTACATAGCTGGCAGGTGAAATGTATCAGAATCAGCCAATCACACAGCCAGCAGCTCAGCCCAGCCCAGCACACTACTCTAAATGGGTCTATGTTAGAAGATCAAATGTTTAGGTGATCAAACACCTAAACATCGATCTTCTAATATTGAAAGCAAAAAAATGGTGAACAGCTGATTCAATGCATGGAAAGATTTCACTTGGCCGTTCACTGGATTTTGCCATTTCTGTACTGTTGAGCGATCTCAGAGTTGGTTTATTTAGTTAGGGGGTGTGTGGGGGGTGAAGCCCCCCACTCAGTTTGGATGTAAAGTTTTTTTTTTTTTTTTACTGGCCGACGTGCATGTTTTCCCGGGGGGGGGGGAGTTTGATATTCTTAGTTTCGATATTAGAAGATCGATGTTTAGGTGTTCGATCACCTAAACATTCAATCTTCTAATATAGGGCCCTATAAACTATGCAAACACCTTTCACTCTGGTTTTTCCCATAGACTCTATGCCACCAGGGTACACAGATGGGGAAATTTTACCTGACAAAACCAACAAAATGAAGGCGGGGGTCCAGTCGCTCTCATACATCAATATGTAAAACTGAAAAGGTGAAGGCAGCTGTCCAGAAGTCCAACTCAGTAAGAAAACGATGAAAAGTGCAAAAGAAAACTGGTCGGACTACCATGATAAAAGTATAAAATAATTTATTGGATAACAAACAGATAAGCGCTTTCACGTACTCTTCTGGTACGCTTCATCAAATCTAGTTTAACAATATGCCCACTTACATTTAAATACAGTGCAGTTGCATTTCATCAATCAATTAATTAAGCAATTAGACTAAATAATTAATTAGACCAAATAAATAATTAAATGAAATAAGATAAGATAGTTAATTAAATTGTCTTAAGGATATATAGGTCAATTCAGCATAAAGATATATCAATAAAATCAATAAAATTTTAGCAATACAGCAATATATATATCATATCTCAACAAAAAATAGAAATGAAAATAAAAATATGAAAAATATGAAAAATAACCCCAGTAGAAACATGGAGCATAACAAAAACATCATGATGTCAAATAAAATAGTATATGAATGAATATAAAGGTGAGTATGAAACATAAATAAACATAGTGATGTAAAGATATTGAATGTAAAATATAAATATATATATATGTATAGTATTTATAGTGTTATGTGTTTTTATTTTAAACTACGTGACTCTAATATGGGTTTGATTGTAATGAATTGATTGTAATTAATTGATTTTATTGATATATCTTTATGCTGAATTGACCTATATATCCTTAAGACAATTTAATTAACCATCTTATCTTATTTCATTTAATTATTTATTTGGTCTAATTAATTATTTAGTCTAATTGCTTAATTAATTGATTGATGAAATGCAACTGCACTGTATTTAAATGTAAGTGGGCATATTGTTAAACTAGATCTGATGAAGCATACCAGAAGAGTACGCGAAAGCGCTTATCTGTTTGTTATCCAATAAATTATTTTATACTTTTATCGTGGTAGTCCGACCAGTTTTCTTTTTCACTATACATCAATATGTGGAAGAGGCTGAGGGTGGTGAGGATGAGAATGCTGACAACCAACCCACAGAGAGGAGGAGAAGTGTTTACAGACCTATGGTAACCTACCATGAGCTACATGAGCTGGAGATAGTAGAGCACTATAGGGTGGACAGGGACATCCTACAGCAAATTGTTGAGCTGTGCTGGCCACGTCTCATACACAGAACTAACAGAGGGGAATCCATCCTAGTGGATACCAAGGTATGTGTAGGCTGAAGAATACTAGCCACATGTACCTTTCAAAGGCCAACTGGGGATATCATGGGGATCTCACAGGCATCAGCATCCAAGGTACTCCACCAGTTCCTGGATGCCACGTCAGCACATGGCAGTGAGCACAAATATTTCCTCAACACCCATGAGGCATTGACCAGCAATATGAGTCTCTTCCACCAAACAGCAGAATACCCTAAGGTAGTGGGTGCTATAGACTGCACGCAGGTACACATCAAAGAACCACCTGGCATGCGGGGTAGGGTCTACATAAACCGCAAGGGCTTCCCCTCCATTAACTGCCAGGTCATGCGCGATGCCCAGGGCATTATAATGAATGTGTGTGCTGGCAGCTCTGGAAGCTATCATGACTACCACATTTGGTGTATGACACAGCTATACCAGAGATTTGCCAGTGGGGACATCACATATGGCCACCTAGTGGGGGATATTGGTTATGCACTGGAGCTGTGGCCGATGAGACTTATCAGAAATACACACACATCTGAACAAGAACTCCATAATGAGGCACATGCACAAACAAGAATCATAAGAGACCATGTGTTTGGGATGCTCAAGTCACAGTTCTGGTGCCTGGACATATCTGATGGAGCCTGCAGTACTCTCCAGCTACATGTACACAAACTGTGCCATGCTCACAATATGATCCTGTGGAAACAGCAGCAGCAGGAACAGCATGGGGCAGGGCCGGACAGCCCCCCAACATTGCCAAGGCCAGCAAAACCACAGAGTGACTCAGAGGAGGAACAACCTGAGCCTGGTCATGTAGGCAGAAGGAGGCATGCCCAGTATGGTCAGGCTTTGGCAAAGAGGCAATGCATAGCATATACACTGACATGGTAGGAACCCAGGGAATGACACCTCTCTCTGACTCACACATACAGTAAAAGGGATGCCAAACATGACACTACTTGGGCTTTACCATTTATAGGGAGTGTACTATGTGCATCCAATATAGTCAGCCCTCCAGCACAATCCTCAATACTTGGTCAGCCACAAGTAACTCACTGTTCCTATCAATTCTTGAAAGGAGTAGTATGTTCTGCTAGTTGTAGCTATGCTATGGATGTGAGCATGAAAGGGAATTGGGTGGCTGAATTGGATGGCAGATGATAGTGTACACCTATATGGCCAGCATGAAATCCATAACAAATACTGGTTTCAGCATAGTATGCAGTAGTAGACAAGGTGACAAATCCCACTGCAGTAAATGTGGTGGCCCAACTGTGTGTCCATAGAACACACACATGCATGTCAGTGAGGTTCACATACCCAACAACAGCCTCAGCCAGTAGGACACGTGTAGATGACCATAAAGAAAGGCCGTGCTAATGCCTCCAATTAATGACAATGGATAATTGCCCCCCTGCAGACCTACACAGACAGACTACAACAGGTCAGGCAGTTGTATGTTACTTCTGCATGATATGAAGTCTGAAACTGAAATGTAGGTCAATAAAAACTAAGATCTGTACTCTGCTGATATGCCTCTAGTCTGTATGATAGGTCACAATACAAAATGAAATGGAAGCCAAAAGAGTACCTGAAATACCAGTACAGCCATAGAAAATGTTTACAGTTGTCAGGTGACCCCCCCCCCCCAATCCTATATAGAAATGCAGTAACATGTAGGAGTGGGTTTAATAACAGTGGAGCACAAATTACCTGAGGTGGCCCAATTTACAGGATAGATTGTTGCATGTGTACAATATGCAGGGCTCTGTGTGTTAAGTTGTTCTGTGTTGTACATTGTGTGGAAGTGGTCAGCATGTAGGCATAGAGGGTTGTGTCCAGGTGGCCTATGGCCAGTACTGTCGATGACAGGGCCATGTTATGCAATACATCCCAGCAAGACCCAATTCAGCAGTCATCCATACTCATTGTTCAGATTTCAATATCTGTCACCATCTGAAAGATGGACATTCCATGAATGCGGGCCCAAACATACACATAGTACATAGGTGGAAGTACCCTAGACAGAGTACATGAAATGTAACTGTCAACTGCACACACCTTTGGAATTGTACATACAGGTTAGCAGCACATTAGTTGTCTTTGTAGTATGGAATACTGATGTATTCTGGCCAATCACTGGCAGACCACAAAAGGCACAGTTATGAAGTGATAAGAGACTGCCTATGTCCCTGCACAAGGCAGCATAAAGGGAATGCCTCAGGTATATCTGTGAGTCAGCTGCAAGAAGCCTCCATATCACACATGCACTCAGCTCACCCCACCATCATCCACAGGTTTATTGCAGGTCATATCCCTGTTGTTGGGAATGAGTACAGTATGACCCCCCCTCTTCTGTATGGGAATACCCACAAAATACAGCATGCTGAAGAGGTGTTCTATGCAGGTGTGCCCCTAGCTGTAAGCAGCACACTGCCAACATCCAGACCAATGGATTAATATGGACAGGACCTGTTGCCATTAACACCTTGCACACTTACCCTGTCACCCCAGGGGAATCCAGTGTCTTGCAGCCTGGGACTGGTAGGAGTGCCAGAATGCACTGGCCTGCTACAGATGGCCTGCACCAGTATCAAATGCCCTACAGTCCTCTGTCAAAGGTTTATGCCTTAACCTGTACTGCCATTGTATGTTATCTTATGGGGTCCCAATTAACAACATAACACAGTCCACAAAACACAAATGCAAGGCCATGTCAACCAATCCCAGTAGCATGCCCACCATGTCCTACTGCATGAACTATGGACCAACCCCTAAAAAAACACTGGGATGAAGGGACAACTATAGGGATACTTTGCAGATATCACTCACATAATGTTAGGAAGAGGATAGAATAACAAATTGGGGGGGGTGCAGAATCATGGCTGCCATGGAGTGTGTGAAGTCTGAAACTCTGATGTGTGCCCATATTACCCCTGCCTGCAAACCCAGTAATGGGTGGCTACAAACTCAACCGTAAATCACAATGTGAAGGAAAACTGGCCAGATATATGACCCTGCCACTGGTTAACCTGGGTGAATCTGTACAGCCGAGAGGTATGGCCACAGCAGGATACGGCCTTTCTGTTATGTCAATAGATGTACAAGCAGGGGATCATCAGCCACCACAGTACCAAAGTGCTGGACCATTTGCACAGCTCCATCAGCAAGTGTCTGCAGCTACCCCTCCAGAATGGCATGATTGTGCAAGAATATGTAGGATGCAGACCACAATACTTGACACAGCTTCATTCATCTTGTATTTCCCAGAAAATAACTGTGAGCAAATAAGTATATCTGTCGGTAGTTGATGATATAACACATCACAGTGTAAAACAGTACATGTCTGAATATCTCTGCTAACACCAACCATGTAACACAAGAAGCACAGACAGCAATAGTTACAGTATCCCACAATCTTTCACCCACTGTGACTCCATATTATCATCCTATCTACAGATATCCTGCAGAACCAGGTTGCTAGCTGTAGGTGTAGAACACAAAATCCTGCACTGAAGTACAACCTACCTGGAATGGATTCACACACTCAATACAGAAGGTCATACTGGGCATGCTCCTACACTTAGAGAAATGAAGCCCCATGTCTGACAACAACAGTGGACTATACATATCTGTCAGTCACAGATGTCTGTGCACACACACCACATTGCACACCATTAAAGTAAATAAACTTTATAAGGAAGAAGGAAGAAACAAATGCCTTAACCAGACATAACATTGAACATCCTGACCATACTTTTAAATTTGGTATCATGGAGACAATAAAACCAGATATAAGGGGTGGGTCATGGGCATTAATATTAGAAAAACAAGAAGCCCTATGGCAATTTAGGATGAATTCCCTGCAATGGCCAGGATTAAATGATAGTTTCTCACTTGCATGATTTTTAAAACTAAAAGCTCTAGAAAGATGAAAATTACTGAGGAATGTTTTAAGTGTATTATATTTTAAAAATTTAATTTAAATAGTTGTTTTTGTGAATGTTTTAGGGAATGTATTGTATTTTAGAGATGAGATAAAGTTTAATTATTGTTTAAGATATAGTTTACTAGCAGTATAGTAAAAAAGGGGGGCGTGTTTTTTAGGATTGATTGTATGCCTATTTAGTATTTAAATGAAGTGTGTTTTACTAACTGAATTACTTTGAAGAGGTTCTTGATTGAGCAGGGATAAAAGCTTGTGCATATACTTTGTGTGGAATAAATTGTTTGTACTTTGAATTTACTGGTGATATCATCCTTGTTTTTACTGCATCAGCTGCTCTCCAGCTCCATGTGTGCCATTTTTTGTTTAATAACAGGATGCACTGTTAGGTGGGCTTTGCTAAATTATTATATTGAGGACCTACTATATGTCACAATGACAACCTTACAAGGACAACAGATGTCAAACACCAGTGAGGCTGGTGTAGACAATCCATAGCCCTACATGTGACATTATGGATTGGTGAACAATATAGGCAACCCTTGTATTACTCAGAGAACACTCTCCACCCATGTCTCGTACACACACTAGGCTAGGCAACAACCACTATATTGCTGGTTCCCTGCATATTGCTTCAAAGATAGTAACCACGGTGTGTTTGCAGTACACTACATGCCTATTGACTACAACAGTGCCATTGACATCAGAAAGTACTGTGATGTGTAACATCTCCTGACTGTGTGTTATCCAGAAAGTAAAAGGACATGGAACCCTGTTCCATCCCTACAGTAGGCAAATAAATGCTTACAGTGGTCCTTTTGCTATGTTCCCCACTGGACGCCTGCAACAACTGTAGAGTCTGCAAATGTAACCCATAAAGGGAATACCATGCCTTATACACATGTCCTGTATGGACAGACGCCACTAACTCCACTGAATACCTTTATCATGCTGTCAATGTAGGTGCAAGCAGGACCTCAGTTCCATAGCCAGGTCTCCCCAAATGAGGTCAGGAATGCTACATCAGAAGATAACAATCTGTACACACCACATGGCCCAGAGACCTCAAGTACACTTCCACATGTCAAAGAACATGCGTGTGGGACATGTGAACAACTCAGACACTGTCCATGTTATGGAATATAGATCACATAAATGGGAAGCAGTGCACATCACTGGCCATCCACAATAGTAACCAAGATGAGTGGATGGTGAATACAATATCCACATGTGGGGACCAATCCAGGGACTACACCCCTGAGCCACACTGGAGACAATTGTCTTGTGGCCTGATGCAAAGGTATTCTCTTTGCCTAGCCTTATACAGCTGTCAGGTCCATTCATCTACTACACACCTGCAAAGCAATGAACCTATGCATCTCAGTACTGGCAAGTGTGTGTGTGTGTGTGTGTGTGTGTGTGTGTGTGTGTGTGTGTGTGTATGTGTGTGTGTGTGTGTGTGTGTGTGTGTGTGTTTACGGAGATTAATGATTTTGAAGCCATTCACAATCACTACACCTCCCATTGCCCTACTTTAGCACGTCTGCTGATGTCATTCCCCTTGAAATAACCCTTTGGCCATGTATCAGTCATATAAGTCCTGTGGCACTTGTGATAACTGCATAATAGTGTAGGGTAGCAAACTAGTTAGGTAGGCATTCTAATCTTGACACTGCCAGCTGTGATAATATGTGTGTTTCTCTGACAGTGTGTGATTGTGTTTTCATTAACACCTGCTTTTGTGGACATTCACATGTACTACTCTTCCCTTATCCCTCCTTTAGCACTGTTGCTGATGTCACTTACCTTCAAAGATACCTTT
>NC_056733.1:445479766-445492266 GCF_019279795.1 Protopterus annectens | reverse complement strand
AAGCTGGAAGTGTTATTAGTATATAATACTTGTTATGCTAACCAGTGTAGCTGAATTAATACTAACAATTGTTTAATTTACGACTAGTGGAAAATACCGCCAACTCTTTCAAGCACCTTTATGGTTCCTAAGTTCATTGTGTAGGTGTTAGTGCCCTGATAATATGGTGCGACAGTGTTAGTGAATGCTACTAGTCCCAGAATCTTTCTTAATGTTATAGTGTGTTTAATAGTAGTAAAACTACCCACTGATAGCTAGTCATTTTGATGCTGCCTTTGAACTTCACTGTCCTTCTTTGGCTTGGGTCCTGCATAATTTAGTCTCAGGTCAATGCATTTTCACTTGAATGTTGTCACTATTGGGATCTAAGACCCTTTTTCAAACATTATTACAGTAAGGCAATAGTGTTGTAATTGTTCATTAGTCCAACCCCACTGTTTAATACGAATGCTAACCTGTACTCTATCCTGTGGGGTTATTGCTAAATTGTCTAGATTTGCTGTAACTGCATAGTCTTGGTATTCCTGCTACAGAGCGTAAGGCTTACAGGATCAAATAGCTGCATAGAGGGAATCATTTTCCTCACTTATGATGTACCTAAACAGACAATTTGTAAATAATTGCATCTGATTGTATGTTGCTGCTCTGTATTAATCCTTCTCTGGTGTGCTTGCTTTACACTGTGGTAAGGAGTCAATCATTTGTTCTGTCTTTAGACTTGGAATCTAAAGTACTATGTTTGTTTGTCTCTTATCTACACCCCTTGTCAGTTGAATTTACTTATTTGTTCTCTCCCTCTTCCTTATATTTTACCAGCCCTGTGTACCTGAGTTCCTGCCTTTATCCATTCTTAAGAGGCCCCGTGGAATCTAAGTTAAGGAACAGAGTCCTGAATAGGATTTGTTTGTCTTGCCCACTAAGACTTTCTACGTTGAACAGTCCTTTTTTGAAAGTATGTCCTGCTAATGTATTCTTAACTTATATGACTCCAGGTTATTTGACTTCCCTTCCAAGTTAACCAGCAGCCTACCCCCCCCTCCAGTAGCAGTTAAGTGACCCTCTCTTACCCTCTTTCTACATCCTTTTTCCTTAGGATAACTCTCCTCTACCTCGCCATAGCCCTTAGTGAGCTCTTTGCTTGATCGGTCTCTTGTTATTTCTGAATATGGCCACTAGGTGGCTCCCTATTCACTAGAAAACTATATAATCCCTAATCCTCACACTAGAATTTTGTTTTTCCTGTTATCTTTCTGGTCTTAACCCCTTTCTATTTTTCTACTGCACCCTAACTTTACTACCTCTCTTAGCTTCCAAATAATTATTTTATCTCTTCCAATCCACCTATATTCCTCTCTGGACCTTACCTTATAGTCCACTCTTACCTTGCACTTGTCCCCAGTGCTTCTTTCTCTTCTCACTGATCGTTTTCTGCGTCTTGGTCCCCTCTCTGGCTCTTCCCGCTCCGTTCGCCCTGCGGGCTCACTCCACTCCCCTACCCTACCCCCAATTTTCACCCACCCCCAGTAGACCTAACCTTATACTTGCTCAGCCACACCCCCAACTTATTCACAGCCTATCATATTTCCTGCCTCATTTTCACTTCCAAGCTCTCCACGCCTGTCTTACTGCCACACCCCACTCCCTACCATCCTAGTACTACTAATTACCAACCTTGCTAAGCTTACCATACTCATTATGACCTTCACGTTTAAACTACCCTACTTACTGATACTCCTTAATATCCTTCTTTTATACTATACCCTTACTTCCTGCGAACACCATACCCTTAGCAGATCACCTAGTTTAGCTAAACACACAAGCTCTATCCTTCCTCTAGCTGAACAAACCCATATTAACCTCCTGTCACCCTGCCCTTACCTTCCCCCTCACTATCACAGAGTACTCCATAACAGGTATCACACAACTAGAAAGTACTACCTAGTACCCTCTAAAAACTAAAAAATATTTCCATTCCCACAAACACTCTTACTGTTACATGAGGATATTCACCCCAACCCTGGCCCAGATAATTCCCTCCTCCACACCCCCTCAGACCAAACTACTAACAATTTAAGTTCACCTTTCTCTCCTAACTCCCTTTCAATAGCACACCTAAATATTCATAGCATTAACAATAAAATCACACAACTCCATGCTTTGATTGACCTCTACTCATTTGATATCCTCTGTCTTACTGAAACCTGACTTAAACCAGGTACCAAAGACAATGAAATTACTCCTCCTGGCTACAGCATTTTAAGGCTAGATCGTCTAAACAAAAAGGGTGGGGGAGTTGCTTTACTTTATAAATCTGACCTGCACATGGCCTCAATTGACTCCCTGCCTCCATCCCCCACCAATGCTGAAATACTCTGCAGCAAATTCCAAGTAAATAAAAGCAAAGCCATTTATATAATATGTTCCTATATCCCTCCAGGCAACAACTTAAATACACTTGAAAACATCCTTAGCTGGCTCTCCTCTACCTTTCCTCAAGAAACCATAATCTTAGGAGACTTTAATATTGATTGGAACTCCTGCATATCCCCCAAACCCACCTATCACCTCAACCTCTTTAACTTTCAACAAACCATAAACTCCCCAACTAGGATTCACAAATCTACCAATAAACAAGCCATCTTGGACTGGATATTGGTCAACAATAATCCCATCTCATATAAAACTGGAATACTCCCAGACAATATCAGCAACCACCTTCTCACCTATATCACTAAACAAAAAAATAACAATCACAAACAGGCTATCTATCGTACTATACGTAACAAAAAAAAACTTTAACCTTCCTATTTTCCTTAATGAACTCAAAGAATGTAACTGGTCAGCTCTTAAACACCTCCCACTTGATGAGGCAGTTACACTTTTCAACAACACATTCCTCCAAATACTTGAGCATCATGCCCCCTCTCGCTTAATTAGAATAGGATCCAAAGCTGCTCCTTGGCTTTCTAAAGAAACCAAGCAAACAATGCTATTAAGAAACAAACGATGGACAAAATGGAGAACTACTAAAAACCCAACAGACCATCAAAACTTCAAACACCTTAGAAATACTACAAAAAAACTGATCCTTCTTAATAAAAAAAAGTTTACCTCCAGTATCAACAAAATCAAAATCATAACCCCAAAAAATTCTGGTCAGGAATCAATAAACTACTCCATCCAGGGAATACCAAAACACCTACTCCAGCTAACTTAGCCCAGACCCCTCCCAATATAATAGACAATACATTCAACAACTTCTTCTCTGAAACAGTCACCTCTCTAGCAAAAACCATGGTTCCCCCCACTTCCCTTCAAAAGAGCTCTCCTCATAACAACACCTCCACTCTAAAATTTGGTACAGTCTCCACAACCTAAATACATAAGTTACTTTCAAAACTTAAACCATGCACTCCTTCTGCCGACCAACTACCAGCTGAATATCTCCAGCTAGCAGCAGCAGAACTAGCTTACTCAGTCTCCATCTTAATAAACAGAACAATAACTGATTCTACTATTCCTTCCCTCTGGAAAGTCTCTCATATCATTCCACTGCATAAAGGAGGAAACACTAATGAACTGTCTAATTTCTGTCCTATAGCTTTACTATCACCACTAGCTAAAATTATGGAACGTTGTATACACCATCAACTTTTAAATCATCTTTTACATAATAGCCTACTTGCTGATTCCCAACATGGTTTTAGACCTTTCCATAGCACTTCCACTGCTCTTCTCTCCTTCACAGACACTATCAACAAAAATTGCAATAACAACCTATTCTCCTCTGCTTTATTTTTTGACCTCTCTAAAGCCTTTGATATGGTGAACCATAAACATCTGCTTGACACTTTAAAATTTCTTGCACTTGACTCTCTGGCATTGCACTGGTTTGACTCATATTTGAAAGATAGAAAACAGGCAGTCCTTTGGGACAGCCAATTATCCTCTCAGCTCCTAGTCACTATAGGGGTCCCCCAAGGATCTATCTTAGGCCCCCTTCGTTTCTCCATATTTATAAATAACCTGTCTTCTTCACTCCCAACATCCACATGTATTCAGTATGCAGATGATTCAACTCTCGTCTGTTCTGCTGTATCTCCAGCTGAACTTCACTCTTCCATCCAAAAAATCTTTATGGCAGCAGAAAGCTGGTTCCAACATATCTGTCTACTCCTTAATCCCAAAAAAAACAAATTATTACTTTTCTCTCCAACCCTTAAGTCTGCCCCTTCTCCTTTTCTATTATGTCTGACAATGGCACTATCATTTCACCTGATTGTTCCACTAAACTACTAGGTTTTACAGTAGATAATCAACTAAAATTTGATTCCCACATTGACCTAACCATCAAAACTGTTAATAAAAAGATAGGAGCCCTCTATATACTTAAGCCCTTTCTTACAACAACCACCAGGGTGTCTCTAGCCCAAACTCATCTCATCTCTACATTATTGTATGCCTCCCCATCTTTTATCAACCTTTTAAAATCTAACCTTCAGAAACTTGCCACAGCCTACAACAGCATTGCCAGGTTTGCCACAAGTTCCCCATTTCGTACCCATCATTGTGTTAATCTCAAAAAGCTTGACTGGCTTGAACTTCAAAATCTTATTCTCCTACATCAATTAGTTATCACCTATAACATTCTCCATTACCCTACTAATACACCCATACTTAACAACCTTGTTGCCCCTTACAGGAATCTTACTTCCCTTCACTCAGCTAACAAACTGCTAGTAGCCACTCTCAAATCACTCAATAAAGCTGGTGACTCTTTGTTCACAAATGTGGTTGGCTCTTACTGGAATAAACTTCCCATAGAATTGACTACTTTAGGCTCATCACAACATTTCAAGAAACAACTAAGGAACACTTTCAAATCTCACTGGCTATGCCCTTGCTCTAATCCAGACTGACCTCTGCATCCAACTTTCTTTACAGTTCTCTCCATTACTCTTCTACTTGTCTCTCTCACGAGTACTACCCCCCTGTAACTTACCTAGCTTCCACTTGAATACTACTTTTCCTATAAAGTCACTTTCTCCTTACACTAGATATAGTACTGCAACCTGTCATCTCACCTATTATTTAAACATATATGTTCCTCCTTGCTGTGCAAATCTGTTTCTTAAAACTAGTGCCCTGGCACAAAATGTTTATCACAATTGTTAACACTGTAAATATTGTATAGAATCTTGGGTTATTATTTTTTCTCTTTTTCTCTTTTACTATTCCTGCTTCTGCAAAGAATATGGGATTAGGGATCCTCACTGTATTTTTTACTTTTGTTAAAGTGCTTCTGTACTGTTACAATGCTATATTGAAATAGTTTCTTAAACACGTATAAGTTTGTCTCTTACTGGGATGTTTTAATGTTATTTACTAGTATATAGTGGAGCTTTTCTCCTCAGGCCTCTGCTGAAAATGGACATGTATCCAGCCAGACTAGCCCGGTCAGCAAATGTAAAAATAAAAAAAATAGTGTTTATGTGGGCAAGTGTGTATATTTGTAGGATACAGCATTCTTAGGCCACATTCTCCAAATAAAATACACCTGGCCATACAGTATAAGGCATAGTGATGTTGCTGACATTAGGAGGACCATGACAAACCATCACGCTACTATCTCTGTGGCATGTGCAATAAATGCATATCCCTGTAGTAGAACTGCTGAGATAGACAAGGGATTGTATTGCAGTCCTGTCAATGTGTTATTGTGGGTATGTCAGAGTATTATCATGAGTTTCAATGAGTAAAATATCCAATGTTGTGTGTGGGTGCTAGGTATATTGTCTTTACACCATGGTACCCCAGTACATGTCCCAAGGTCCGTTGTATGAGGATCACTATCACCATCAACCATACAGGTAACGGAGTACACTATCCAGGCCAATGATGCATTTGCTGTGTGCAAATTATCTGTAACAGAATGGACTCACTGATAAGGTAGTTAGCACTAATAAACCCAGGTCTCTCAGATGTTTCTATGACTGTTATGTGTTTGTCAATGTGTATATGACAGTATGTCATACTATATATTGTTCAATAACACCCAGTACATCCCCCATTACCATACTGTACAAAGCCTGGTGATGTTCCTCACTTAACAAGAGACTCGGGACACACCTCATCCTAAAAGCTGTGTGGTGTGTGCAATTAAGACCAAACACATTAATAACAATAAGTACCTAGGTAGGGGGTTCTTCTCTCAGTGTTGCCAAGTAAGTGTGTGTGTATGTGAAGGGATCTACTTCAGTTTGCAGGAAATACATGTCCCAGGAGGTCATCTGTCCAAGAACTGAATGGAAAATGCTAACATTTCAAAAGAATCATGTCATGGAAATTCATTCCATCAAAACTAGTAGTAGATGTGTAAATGCCCTCTTCCCCACTGTATAGGTGTACAGAGCTACTGGAGTTGGTATAAATAATTGGTTGTCAATGTTGTGGACACAGCCACCCTCATTGGGGTTATTGTTGTGTGTATTCCTCCACTTAGTCTGCTGTAATACTGTACAGTTTATGTTAACAGGTTAAGTAGTTGTCACTCACATTATTTGAGACTCTACACCACCCCACACCTATGTTTACCAACTTTGGGATTGCACTACATTGGGGAAGGGGACATATATCCTGGCAATACCATCATCAATGCCAATAAAGTAGTAGACTGATTATTTACTGATGTGATGTTTTGACTATTTTGTCTTGGTGGAATTACATAGGCAAAAATGGGTTCACTGCAAAATTAAGTACATCCATGTGTACAGTATTCACTGTGTATTGCATCAGCACCAAAGCCCCTGTGTGTGTGTGTGTGTGTGTGTGTGTGTGTGTGTTATACACAAACATGTGGTATGTGCCACCCAGTACACTTACCATTGTCCACTGTATAAGGGCTGCTGACATCAGCCACCATGCACTCACCTGTATACACACCTCAGACCTTTCAACCATGTGGCACATGCAGTAACTGTTATACAGACCTGTTACTTGTGTTCAGCTGTACCCAGGATATGAGACAGTCAATGTGTCACCACAATGCCATACCCCGTGTAGGAAACAACAGCATACCAACATCCTGCTGACACATAGACACCTACAACACAAACTGAATACATTATGAAGACCACTATCAGTTAGTGTTAATAGCTATAATGCATCATGTCTGTACAGCTACACATCCTGACATGTAAGCATTAAACTTTCCTGCTGAAAACATGGTACACAGCATTACATTGCTGCACTTAGTACATTCACCCTGTGCATCAGAAACATATTAGCCTGCCCCTGCATTGATGGTATGGATGTCAGGGATGTGGCACAGGTATCATCATATACACAGAGTGTGTTGTGGGTTTGCCAGAGACCTACAGTGAGCCATTTGGTTGACATCATGTGTATGTGTTAGGTGGTTTCCTTATTAATTGGGCTATGCAGATGTGGTGTGTATAGGTATGGAGGTGCCCTCGCTGTGTGTGTGTGTGTGTGTGTGTGTGTGTGTGTGTGTGTGTGTGTGTGTGTGTGTATGCACACAGTTGAGCTATGTGGCTGCCCTATACAGGGGTTTGTTGGACAGCTGAAGACCGTACATGGCAGTGTGTGCAGCTCACCATCTCCACCCATGGACACGAGAACTGTGTCTGCCAGGGGTTCCACGTGTACTATCGGGTACAAGGCCAGATATGGTACTCTCCCCTGATGACAGATGTCTGCTGGATCTGGGTCTCTATTGGTCCAGGCCAGGGCCACATACACGTGGCCTGCTGTGTTGTGGTGTGGACAACACCCCCCTGCAGTGCTGTTGCTGGTACTGCCACTACAGGAGCAGCTCTGACTTGTTGCATGTACATGTAGCCCTCCACCTGTTGGTGTTGCTGACCTATGTCCATGTGGCTGTCACCCTACTCCCACCATGTACTCTAACACAGACATTGCATGGTCAAGGATTCCCAATGTATCATCCAACCGTCTATCCAGGATTTATGTAAAATAACAGTGGGCACCTGCAAGATCATGGATGTTGTCAATAACAGCAGAATGAGTATCCCTTTGGAGCCTCAGACCCTGTCTGGTATAATGTTCCATATGTGCCTGTGCCTCCATGATGGCCCAAAACAAGTGTCTGGTGACACATGCTGTGGCACTTCTGCCAGGGGCATGATGGCCAGCAGCCCTCTTACAAGCACCCCTGTACATCTGCCTGTGTGGTACCTTGCCGGTCATCTGGCTATGGCTGCTGTGTACAGACACACTTGCCATAGTCACCACACTGTCTTGTCCCATGCCACCACCTGCCAACTGTCCCTCATTTATGGCCAATGGTGATGGGGTATGTATAGGCAATGTGACTGTGTGCGGGGATGAGGTGGTTAACAGTGGGATTTCAACCAATGGCACAGCTTCAGCCCCTGACAACCCTGTCTGTACCTCACCATACCTATCATCATTGTCAGAGACTGTATGGAAACTAACATTAGTTTGCCTGCAGGAAGGACCCTGACCCACCTCACCACCTATATGGGGAAAACAGAAAACTTGCTTTAAAACCTGAACATCATTGCTTTCCTCTACACACTCACACACACACACACACACACACACACACACACACACACACACACACACACACACACACACACACATACACACACACACACACAAACACACACACACACACTTACAGGTGAGGTGGCACAAAGATATTACACAGACCTCTCATTACCCAACTGTCAACATGTATGATATATGGCACTCAGCAGCATGCACTGCAGCTATACTCAATCCCTGTTACCAACATTATACATCTCTGTGATGCATGAGTTGTGTTAATAGGTGATGCCCCTTCCCCTGGAGCACACTGCACCCATGTACACAGTATTGCTGTGCACCTGTTCAGCACCCTGCCATGTACTGTGCACCATACTTCATAAGTGTACACACCATTTCTGAATGTGTATATGTGTGGCAGTTATGTTTGTTCTGTTGCTCACAGCCCCTATGTGTTTGTCTGACACATACCTGGGTTGATATGAGGACAGATGTCAATAGTGAATGCCTGATGTCTGATTTGCAGGTCTCATCATCAGTAGTGCACGTATGAGTAATAAAATCCAATTATACTGACAACCTTCAAAGCTTACTGTGGCTATGAGGAGTGTACACACCCTTATTGACATGCCACCCTCTTCCATGATATGCCATGGGGCCACAATACTGCATATGTTAACATTGCACACACCTATGTGACATATGACCTGTGCAATCAAATGCAGTATCAAACAGATGTGTTAGTTGTGCAGATGTTGATTGAGATGCATACAATATGTGGGTTGCATAAGTGTGCATACTCTTAACATGATGGTTTGTTGCAGCACCTGTTAAGTGAACTAAAACAGTCACTATTCCTGGAAGCGGTATACTAGCATGGCCCATCTTCTCTTGCCATTATTTGGAGACTTCACCCTTCAAATGTTCCCCAACTCTGCCAGATTGCAAGATCAGCTCATGTGCACAGCCCTGAGAGGTCACACAGTGCCTTCACTATTGCTGTGGAGTCAGGGTTATATCTGGCACAATGCATGACCTTGACTGTGTTCAGACACAGCCGTTCTTAGTGAGCTTTGGATGTATGCTTCAGTTCACTGTTGTGTTTCAGAATGACACCCCTCTTCATCCTCAGTTTTTTTGCAGATGCTTGACAACTATGGGTCAAACATGAGTGTCATTTTGCAGTGCTCTAAATTCAGAACGCCATGTCTACCAGCCTAGTACCTGCTAATGAACAGCAAACCTAAAGGTGTACACTGGCACCAGCAAGGTACAGATGAGGATGGTGGGCCTAAGATGGAGTGAGGTGTTGCTTGTGCAGCACATGTTTCTTTATTAATACTGTCTGTAGGTTTCAGCCTTGGTCTCGGTACACGATTACACATTGCAACACATTCCTTTGGGAGACTTGATGTTATGCATATGCTATCTGTAGAGAGCCCTGGATGATATCTCCTGTGGAACAACTCTTCCATTTGATTATCGTAACCCATAGGTCACACTTATGCAGAGTCCACATAATTGTTGACAAAGGTACTGCACAGGTAGTACTTGCTTGGCATTCCTCCAAGTCCTTCAGTGTTGCTACATGTTTCTGGGTGGCCTGCATGTCCAGTTTGCAACATGTGTTGTCATCCGTCATGGATGGGCATCTGTTTATTTTCTACATTAATGGTGTCCAATACTTCATCGTCACATACATGCTTGTCTGCACTTAATGCCATGATATATGTGATGGCAAGATAAGGCTACTTCTCCCACTACTGTGTGCTACCTTTTAAATATGGGATCCATTTCATGGTTTGTAGGAGGTGTGCAAGACACAGCTGCCTCTGTTGCAGGTGAGTGGGCAAATGTCATTGACATATTTCTTGGACAGCAGACCATAACTTGATGTGACATTGAGGGCCGTACTTGATGGAAAGTATGTACTCAAGAAGAGTGAATGCTGCAGTATCTCAAAAGCTGCTTCCACAATATGTTATTTGGATTGTGTGCAAACATATGCTTCCAGTGTTTGTTAAGGTATGTGTTACACATATCTGTTGTCCTAACATAGGATTCTATATTACACATTCATTGCTCATGTTAGGATCACATTACAGGTTGTAAAAGTTGTGGAATGTGGTATTGTGATGTGCCGTTGTGTAGATTTGTAACACTTGCCATTGTAATAGTGGTATATACACTGTTGTAGCCACTGTATAAGGGTAATGTTTCAGATATGTCCCTACTGTAGGCTATTTGTCTCACCATTATGTTTATCTCTGTCCACACATCTTGCATTGACAGGTTGTTAGGTTACTGAAGGACTCTTACATACCCTTCATATTTGCCACCATGGTGACCACTGTGATGCGGTTCATTTAACAGCAACAATAAGTGAACATGTACAGCATGCATTATGGGTAGGTATGTTAAATCTGTGCATGGCAAATACAATGGCCATATCATGGCTGGTATATTGGCAAACCAGCTACAGGCTGCTGCCTCAGAGGTATATCAGAGGGACCTACATAGTTGTGTGAGATATGTGATGTCAGTAGCCACACCTGTGGCATTGATATAGGGTGGGAGCTGCATTTCAGTACATCAGCAGTACAAACCCACAATACTACAGATTATGCACATCTGTTCATTACTACACTGCAGTGACAGACTATGTTATCTGACATTTGCATGAAGCTACTTTACAAATGAAGATGGATCTGCAAAAGTGGCCTACTAATGTGCCATGGGGCCTTACCTGCATGCTCCTCATCCATTGTGTGGGTAGCACCCACCTCCACAATGCTATCTCCAGGTTCTTGACTTGGCTTGTGGGCTGGTGCCCCAAGGCTGGTGAGGAGCTCCTCAGCATGTGTCAGTGGGGGCTGGATGGCATGACCCATACATGTGGATAGCTGGTCCCTCCTTACTGCAGCAGCACACTGAGTGGAGTGGTGGATGAGGTCAGTGCAATGATGTTGTTGCACCTGTTCATAACTGCGGTTATGCAGGCTGATATCGTTTACCCTGTGGACGATCTCGTTCTACAGGGCAGTCCTTTCCTGCATATTATGGGCTGTACACTCAAAGAGGGTTCTGTGGTGATGCACAATAAAGTTGATAAGTATGTCATTCTCCTGTGGAATGAACACAGTGAGACATTATCCTGACATGGTACCTAGAAGACATAAACAGGAAAAAAGGTCTGAAAACCTCATACTGCAAGGATACAATAGTTGTTAATTGACACCCCCCCCCCACACCATATCTGGAAAAATAGCTTGAACGCACACATCAATGGGTATGTTTACACCAAACCTACTTTTGGGACATATATTCTATTGTGCAACAAATATTGAAATGTGTTTCTGTTCATGTTCCATGTTGAAACACTATCATTGGTGGCCTGTTGCTAACAATGTAACCTGCATGCCATTGTAATGGTCACTGTGGTTCCATATATGCAGGCATTCTGCTTGCTATGTAACTGTTCCTAATATGGTGTTTTGGGTTAATGGGAATATCTATGCATGCTGTTATAACTAATCCTGGATTGTGTTGACTATTACTACCCACATATGTTCTAAAACTGCAACACAATAGCATGTTTGGGAAGGCTGTTCCCAGCAGAACCACCTCTGCCACCTCATCTGGCCGTGGCACCAGTAAACAGCATGTGCGGGACCCAACCTGGGACCTCCTTGTATGCTGGTCTTGCACTACCTTCAGGTGGAACCACCTCAGGGGATGGTGCTTGTCCCCCCCCCGGGAGCATCCACAGACAGGATTGTATAACCTGAAGTCAGGTCCAGGGTCTGTTGCATAGGGACCTGTGCAGACAATTGTGGGATCTGCTACACCACCTTGAGGCCCTTGTGACAGGTCAATCTGTTCCCGACACAACTTTCATACCGTACATAACTGTCCATTTCACACCAGCTTACAACTGCTTACAGGTG
>NC_056733.1:445279766-445474766 GCF_019279795.1 Protopterus annectens | reverse complement strand
GCCACGGGGACAGAGGAACAGGCAGAAAATATGAGCCAATTGTCTGGACATTCTGAAAGTTTAATGCCAAAAAGTGTATTGTCATCCCCTTTGGTAAAAACTCTGTACCCATGAACTACCACATAGCTGGTAGTCTACTTAATGTTGAAAATGTGATAAGAGACCTTGGGACACAGGTGGACAGTAGTCTCTCCTTTGATAATCACATCGCCACAGTGGTCAGGAAATCCTTCTACCTGGCTCATCTCATCACAAAAGGATTCTCATCCAGAAAAAAAGAGGTTATTGTTCCCCTCTACTCATCACTCATTAGACCCATTATAGAGTACAACGCCCCTTTTGGTATGTACCTCACAAGACATCTACAACAACTGGAAAGACCACAGAAATACCTCACAAAGAGGATTACTGGCCTCAAACAGATGCCCTATGCAGACCGTCTCAAAAAACTACAGCTTTACTCCATCGCATATCACCTACTCAGGGGTGATCTCTGCCTAACATACAAAGCTATGTCAAACCCAGAGCTGTTGGACATGCTCCACTTAAAGAAATCCCAATCTCTCTGAGCTACACGCTCTAGGGACATTAACCTTGTCAACACAATAAACAGAACATGCTGGAGGGATAGATTCCTGTCCCAGAGACTTCCCATACTCTGGAACAGACTACCTATCTATGTCAAACAGAGCTCTCATTAGCACTCTTCAAGAAAAATCTTGATGATTGGATGGGAAATGGGAAATTCACCCCGGGGATCACTTCTTTGGCTCTGCTCGACAGGGGCACAGGAAAATAATTTTCTTGGGTGGCAAAAGCCAGGGTACATTTTTTTGGCTAGGCTTGTATGGGCCCTAGGGCCGATAGCTTAGTACCTACCTATGAACCTATGAACCTATGTGTACAGTTGAGAAGTATGATTATGCATACAGCTTACTACCACTCCCAGGATTCAAACCATGGCTGTGGCTGATAAAAACACCATGACTTAAGTGCAGCAGAGTGTGCTGTTTGAATATTGCTACCTATCTTTTAAGTGTTTTCTTTCTAAGTCTCTCTTGGTTGTACAATCTGACCTTATAATTACAACAGTCTCATATAGACTTTCCTAGACATATTTTTATGTAGCACAGTGTGAGAAACAGTGGTTGACACAACAGTACAATTCTGATATCAGATGTTACCGAATGCTACATGTCAGACATACAATACCAGAGTAAACACTACCAGTCCAGGATTTCAATCTTTATTTGCAGACACAGTTTTCTTATATGACAGACCTGTTGAGGGAATGTTTGTTAACATTACCTGACTGTTTCCACACATATTCCCAGATTGTGACAGGTTTGTTTTCATATACATTTTCTGAAGGTTTTCAGGTCTGAAAATCAGATGTATGTCATTATTTGCTGACTAAAATACTGAGATCATCCCACTGATTTGCCATGGGGACAAGGTAACAGGCAGAAAATATGAGCCAATTATCTGGACATTCTGAACTAATGCTTACAATTGAGAGGTATGATTAGGCATACAGCTTACTACCACTCCCAGGATTTGAACCATGGCTGTGTCTGATAAAGATACAATGATTTAAGTTTCAGCAGAGCGTGCTGTTTGGATACTGCTGTCTGTCTCTAGTGTTTTCTGTCTAAGTCTCTCTCGGTTGTACAATCTGACCTTGTAATTACTACAGTCTTATACAGACATTCCTAAACATTTTTATTATGTAGCACAGTGTGGGTAACAATGGTTAATACAACATTACTATTCAGAGAATGAAACACTAAAAATGCCATACAATACCAGAGTAAACACAACCAGTCCAGGATTTAGAGCTCTATTAACAGGCAGTTACAGTTTTATTTAAACACGACCTATATGGGACTATTACTGTCATATTGTCTGTTTTATTCAGTACAACCCATATACAAAACAGTTTTTATATTGGCAGTTGACTTTCTACTACTTTTATATTTATTTGGTATGACTACTACAAGCAAGATTGTTATTCACCAGCCCCACGACACAGCCTTTGCAGCCTACTCACATACGCTTCCTGATTCACAGCCCGCTCAGCTGCAGCTGTAAGGGAAACAGAGAAATAGTTAGCATTACCTATCCATCATATACACAGGCTGGACATTATTAAAAAGTTACTGGTATGAGTACTTGCACACTGTTGGGAAATCACCCCTCTGTCTTGATTCTTGGACACACTAGTCCAAGAGCTCCCTCTTCCTCCATTTCAAGTTGGCATAGTGGTGCCTGACCTGCTCACCAGTCCGCGGGATACAGTAGCACTGGTGAGGTCACAGGTGAGATGGTCCCAGGTTTCCGCTTTATATTGGGAATGTTGGTACTGGCCCTGCAGCAGTCTCTCATCATGTTTTTCTTACCATGAGTCTTACCATGACCTTGGACTCATGTATGCCCCAGCGCTGTGCACAGAAGCACATGCCCTCTCCGAGTGCAGCCGTTCTGCCTACAGTGGGAAGCTGCAACCAGTTATGAGCCGTATTCCTGCCTGTGGGGTTTAAATATGGCCGATGTCCCGCCCTTTGCCCTGATTGGATGGTTTTGAATATGCTGAGCTAAGCTAAGCTACAAGCAAACCTGCTTAGCTATAGTTGGCATTGCTTAAAGGGGCAGGTTCTGCACTGCTTACCAATGGGCAAATCCATTTAGGTGGGCTACTCATTGCTTAGCAGTCATATTTACACAATGCATACACCTGGTAAGCAGAGCTGTGCGATGCTTAGCATTGCTTATTTTTCATTTTATGGACTACCTGCTGTATGGCATTGATTCATCATTCATTACATATTATAAATTTGTTTACTGTCCCTGACATCCCCCAATGTGCTTTCATTACATTTATTCATGTGTGACTATACTTTATGGGAAACTTATGTTTATATGGGGATTTCACAACTTTATTAAACTGACATCTCAGATCTGGACCTAATGCAATACACTGGTTAACAAATATATGTTATTTAGTAGGTAATACTAAAAAAAATGTTTATGTACTGCTTTAACATGTAAAATGTGAATTACTTATAGGGGAATTGAACCAGGACTGTTTGCTTGCAAAGCATAAGCTCTAACCACTACACTATTACAATACTGTTTAAGTTGGATGTCTCTTGCTATTTAACTTCTTATGCTGTTTAAGCTGGACTAAACATAGCCAAGCAACGGACACACCTATACAGCTGCGCTTAAACTTTATCGCAGTTATAAAAATAAAAGTTGTGTTGTGTTATTTTAGCTATACTCTTCAGAATATCCCTGATAATGCTAAACCTGTACTTTTACGAACTTTCTGCTTCATGGTGGGACATTTGTCCCTTTTGCCTCTGACAACTTTTGTTTTCCTGACGGGTTGGGGGTGTTATGAGTGTTCTCACTAGTTTTTAATTGCCAAAGGGCAATTCTGGAGTACAGGGGCATGTGTATTGTGAGAGCTCTGCTCTCAGACACATGCCCTGCACTCATACAAAGCTCCATGTCTGTTTAATAGCACAGGCAATGCGCCTTCATGAATATGCAAGGCGCGCTGCCGTGCTGTACAGGAACAGTCTCTGCTGTGCAGGAATAACTTATTCCTGCACGTTTGCTTGCTGAATTCCAGGGGTTGTATTTGAATTCTGTTTAAAATAACCTAGTGGTATTGATAACATGGGGATAAGACTCTATCACCCACCCCCATGAACCACCTTTCTTAATACAACATCCTCCATGTCTTTCAATATTTAACAAAGTGGACCATCAAGGTAGTGGAATTCAACAGATTCATATTTAAAAATAAATGTTTTGTTCATTTTCTGAGCAAAATGATTTGTTCTCAACCAGATTTTGAAACATAAATAATTGACTTCATGAAATGAAGACTGAAATAAGAAGAAAACTACACTTTTATGGACAAAAACATGTATTTTATATCATTCAGATCCTAGCATTGTATCACTAATTACATATATTAATAAATAAAGCATATGTCTTTTTCTTTTATTATTGAGAGTTGAATGAATTTCCATTGAAGGGAAGGGGAAGACGAGGAGAAGGAAAGTCTAAATAAGGAGATTAAAGGTAGAATCAGAGGGGCTGCAGCCAACTGGCACAGAGTTTTATAGGTAGTTTTTGACAGAGGACTTCCGAAAGAAACTAAAAAGTAAGATTTACACGGCAGTTGTGAAAGCAGTACTACTGTATGGTATAGAAACCTGGGCAGTGAAGGTAGAGCAGTTGAGGAAGCTAGAGAGGATGAAGATGAAGTGCCTGTGATGGGTGGTAGGATACACACTTTGGAATAGACCATGAAATGAGGACATGAGAGCAGCAGCCAAAATATCTCCAATTGCAGAAAAGATCAAAGAGAACAGATTATGGTGGTTCAGACAGATGTACAGAAAAGCAGTAGACAATTTGGTGAAAAAGCTTTAGGACAGACAGAAACAAGGCAAGAGGAAACAAGGGCATCCAGCAAAGAGATGGATGCATTATGTCAGAGAAGACCTGCAACAGCCAGGCATGAATGTTGAAGAAGGTAAGAGAGTGGTATTGAATAGATAGAAATGATGACAGTTGACATGACTCCCCAACTCCATGTAGAAAACAGGGAAAAGAGGGCTGTTAATGATGATGATGATGATGAATGAGTGGAATGAACATCAGTCCCTTGTAGGGTAATGGCAATGTATGTGCTGGAAGCTGAACTACAGATAATCTCACAACACAAGTACACAGCTCAGCAAGCTCCTGCCTGGTGCCCTGCAGAGTTCTACAGCAGCAGAGAGACAATAGAGAGACTTTGGAGCGATTAAGTACAATTGTTCTGCATGTTCTTGCTGCCTTTAGCTAATTCCACCTAAAGCGCTGATTTGCTAGAGTTTCTGGCTTGTTTCAGCTACATATTGTACTTATTTTACTGCCTGCACTTTAACAAAGTTGTTTTTATGTTTAAATTACTGGTTTAACTGTTGTAGACTACACACTCAAGTGTGATAGCCATTTCTGTGCGTTTAAAGTGTTTTTTTTTTTTATCTGCTTTATTTTCTGAAAAAAAAAATATGTACTTGTTTCCCACTTTTTTAAGCTAGTATAATCCAGTTTTCAGGTTAGTGCTAAATTCAGGGCTGTGTTACACATTTCTGTGTTTGCCCATACCTTACATGGATAGAAGGAAGTTTCTATTTTCACTGTGAGAGAGGGAGCTTTGAGCAGCCTATCTTTCCTTGGAGGAGTGGTTTCAGCCCAGAAATTAGTTGTTTATTGGCCATTTTTGGTCTAATTTCTATCTCTTTCATTTCCCTGCTATAAAACCTGCATTTGCAAGGGTTTTGTGCTAGTATACAGCTCAGCAAGCTTCTGCCTGGTGCCCTGCAGAGTTCTAGAACATCTGAGAGACAAAAGAGCGACTTTGGAGTGATTAAGTATCATTTGTCTGCATTTTCTTGCTGCCTTTAGCTAATTCCGCCTAAAGTGCCAATTTTCTAGAGTTTCTGTGATTTAAAAAGATTGTTTCAGCTACATATTGTACTTATTTTACTGCCTGCACTTTAACAAAGCCATGTTTATGTTTACAGTACCTGTTTTACTGTTGTAGGCTACACACTCAAGTGTGATAGCCATTTCTGTGCATTTAAAGTGTTTTTTTGATTGTATCTGCTTTATTTTCTGAAAAAACAAAACAAAAAAAAACTTGCTTTCCCACCTTTCTAAGCTAGTATAGTGTAGTTTTCAGGATAGTGCTGAAATCAAGGCTGTGTTACAAGTTTCTGTGTTTGCCCATTCCTTACTTGGATAGAAGGAAGTTTCTATGTTCACTGTGTGAGAGGGAGCTTTGAGCAGCCTATCTGTCCCTGGAGGAGTGGTTTCAGCCCAGAAATTAATAGTTTATTGGCCATTTTGGGCTAATTTCTATCTCTTTCATTTCCCTGCTATAAAACCCACATTTGCAAGGTTTTTGTGCTAGCATACAGCTCAGCAAGCTCCTTCCTGGTGCCCTGCAGAATTCTACAGGAGCAGAGAGACAAAAGAGAGACTTTTGGAGTGATTAGGCATAATTTTTCTGCATTTTCTTGCTGCCTTTAGCTTTTTCTGCCTAAAACGCCGATTTTCTAGAGTTTTTGTGATTTAAAAAACTTGTTTAAGCTACATATTGTACTTATTTTACTGCCTGCACTTTAACAAAGTCGTTTTTGTGTTTAAATTACCTGTTTAACTGTTGTAGGCTACACATTCAAGTGTGATAGCCATTTCTGTGCATTTAAAGTGTTTTTGATTGTATCTGCTTTATTTTCCAAAAAAAAAAAAAAAAAAAAAAAAATACTTGTTTTCCCATCTTTCTAAGCTAGTATAGTCCAGTTTTGAGGATAGTGCAGAATTCAGGATTGTGTTACAAGTTTCTGTGTTTGCCTATACCTTACTTGTATAGAAGGAAGTTTCTCTGTTCACTGTGAGAAAGGGAGCTTTGAACAGCCTATCTGTCCCTGGAGGAGTGGTTTCAGCCCAGAAAATAGTAGTTTATTGGCCATTTTGGGCTAATTTCCCTGCTATAAAACCTGCATTTGCAAGGTTATTGTGCTAGTCTACTCTTCAATTTTTCCCTTTGAACTAGACAAACTTTCAACTTAAGCACTCAAACCATTCACTTCTCACACCGTCACTTGCTCAAAACTCATAGCAAGCACTAATAAACCTTAGCACTAGACCACCCCCTATACTGTAGAGAAGCTCTCTATTCGACCTTACCAGTCAATCAGTAAAACAGTTCACTGTACCTATCCAGGCATGTCCAAAGAACAGTTTCAGATGTACTCTCTGGTCCAACTGGTGAATCTGGGCATTTTGACGCAATGTTACAATTGCCTCATTTACATAGAGAACCTTCTCCTCCTTCCACCAAACATTAATACATGTGAGAGATGCAATTATGCAGCCAAACTGGAGGCTAAGCTCTCTCAACCCAAGACTGGACCAGGCAGTCAAGAGGAGAAGGGAATTACTTGCATCACACCACCAGTCTCGCATAGACCTATGAAACCAGCACTGGCAAAAAACACACATAAATACCCTAAAACATACTCAGAGGCTCTAAATAAAAATCTGCAAAAGCAACAGAGACCTCCAAAGCAGACATCCAAGCAACCTCCATCCCCCAACACAAACCATGAAACACATACTTCACAAAACCAGTTTGCCACACAATCACAGCCCTTAAGGCAAAACAAATTTACCCAACACACTTGTAATAGGTAACTCTAAAGTCAGGCACACTGACATCCCACTCACTAGGCTGAACAAGGAAAAGGTTACTGTTAGCTGCCTGTCGGGTGCCAGGATTCACCACATAACACAAACACTCAGGTCACTCTAGAATAAGTACAGATATGACTCTGTCATTGGCCATGTTGGTGTGAATGACCAGAGCCGTACATCCTTGGACTACATGAAAAGAGACATGGAGGAGCTCTCTGATCACGTAGCCCAGGTCGGTATGACCCTGACGCTGAGTAGCATCCTGCCCTCACCAAGAATGATACAACTGTATAGAGAAATAATTATCAATTTCAACAATTGGCTAAGCTTCTGGTGTCATTCAAAGGGGATCCAGTGTCTGTCAGCCTGGGATGACATGCTTGACAAGTCACGTTGCTTCGCTAGAGATGGCTTGCACCTGTCACCCTTAGGCTTTCGAATACTGGCCAAGGCTCTTGCCACCCCCATAGTACCTTTTTTAGGCAAGGCTCAAAAGACAAACCCACCACTGTAAATAGCACAAGTAACAAGTAACTGAGGGTAATGCTACTCAATTCCAGAAGTCTAAACCTCAAAATGCACTCGAGGCACTCCTCAGTATGGAGAAAATCGATATATATGCAGTAACAGAAACCTGGTTTAACATTCCAGAGAGCAGCCCAGCACTCCCAGGCTACAACTCATACCATACATTTTGGCCACAAACCCAGACCGAAATACAAAAGGTGGGGGAGTATCCATATTCATCAAGGATACCCACACATCCAGGTTAGTAGCACAGCACGATGCTTCAGAGATCATCCATGTGCAACTAACAATGGGCAAAACTGCTATTCAAATTATAGCTTGCTACAGATCACCCACCATGTCCCAGGAACCCCACTTTGCATTCCTGGAAACACTGGGAAACATAAAGGTCCTACCAAACACCCTGATATTGGGTGATTTCAATTACCCAAACATTAACTGGGAGAACTACTCAAGTAAAAACTCCCTTGCCCAATATTTCCTAGAATTTATAAACTCAAATGCGCTGGATCAACTGGTCAACACCCCCAACAGAGGTGACAACATATTGGACCTGGTTATCACCAACATGGGCGACTGGTATTCCACACAGGAGGTCAACCCCTCACTGGTTAGATCTGACCATAAACTAATCACTCTGGATATCCATACTCAACCACCACCCCTGGTCAAAGAAACCACCATGAAAATCTTTTCAAAAGCAAACTTCATATTACTTAAGACCGAGATGGGAAGTTTCAAAGCCCCCATGCTAAAGGATAATGCTGTCCAAGCTGCAGAATCCTTTACTAATGCACTTTACGGGCACCTTCAAGAATGCATGGATCTTGCTATCCCAAACAAAACCAAGACTCACTCCTTCAAGAAAAGGAAGCCAGTCTGGTGGACCCCTGCCATAAACAAGCTATACAATAGAAGGAGGAAACTAGTACAGAAATGAGTAAAATCCCAAGAAGGGACGACATCCCTGATCAGTATCAGCAAGAAACTACATTCCCTCATAAAATCACCCAAGGCTAGCTTCGAAAGAGAAATTGCCATGGACACCAACGATAACCACAAGGCATTCTTTAGCTATGCCAAGAATCTAAGTGGCAATTCTCAGATCTGCTCGCAGTTAGTGCAGAATGGCACAAAATACACTGAACCGACGAATATAGCCAACATTATGGCAGACAGGTTCAGTGCAAACTTCACCCCCCTCTCACCCCCAAAAGGGCCCATAACTACACCAGAAGAATGTAGTGCCCCTGAAATCACAGACACTCAGGTTAAAACAGCCCTCTCCAAAGTCAAAAACACAGCATCAATGGGACTGGATGGTGTCCCAGGCTGCGTCCTACATGAGCTCAATGATGAACTAACCGCTCACCTAAACACACTGTTTAAACTCAGCCTCTCCACAGGCTACATGCCCACAGAGTGGAGCACAGCAATGGTTATTCTACTCCACAAAGGTGGAGCCACAACAGAACCCAGGAACTATCACCCTATAAGCCTGACTAGCTTGGTCTGCAAAGCTATGGAGTGCATCATCATAGATCTCATTAACAGAGACACTGGAAACCTCCAAACACTGGACCCTACCCCGTTCAGCTTTGTTAAGGGCAGATCATGCCTCCTAAACTTGGTGGACTTTTTTGAGACAGTTACCAAGGCTATAGATGAGGAAAAGTTGGACTACACAGCCTACCTAGACCTCACAAAGGCCTTTAACACCATTCCCCACTCAGGTATTATAGACAAGCTCACCAGCCTGAACATAAACCCCTACATCATGAGATGGGTTGCCAATTGGCTCACAGACAGAACCCACATGGTAAGAGTTGCAGGAGCTAGGTCTGACTCCAAACCGGTTAGTGGCATTCCCCAGGGCTCAGTCCTAGGACCCCTCCTGTTTGATATATACTTCTCAGAGGTACAGGCAAGCACAGGAGGACTATGGCTGACCAAGTTTGCAGATAACTGCAAACTAGGGTCTATAACTGACTCTCTGGCTGACACAGACATCCTCCAAAAGGGTCTCACTGAGACAGATACCTGGTGTTAAAACCATGGCCTCAAGCTAAATGCCAAAAAGTGCATAGTCATCCCCTTTGGAAAAAACAAAGTACCCACAAACTACCATATAGATGGTAGCCCCATAAATACGGAAGACGTAATAAGGTATCTGGGGACCTAAAGTAGATAGTAACCTCTCCTTTGATAATCACATTGCCAAAGTGGTTAGAAAATCCTTCTATGTGGCAAACCTAATCACAAAAGGGTTTGCATCCAGATCAAAAGAGGTTATTGGGTCCCTCTATGCATCAATCATCAGACCCATCATAGAGTACAATGCCCCATTTAGGATGTACCTTACAAGACACCTGCAACAACTGGAAAGACCACAGAAGTTTCTCAGCAAGAGGATCACTGGCCTCAAGCAGATGCCCTATGCAGCTCGACTGAAGAAACTCCAGCTGTACTCGGTTGCATACCGCCTACTCAGAGATGATCTCTGCACATACAAGGCCATGTCCAACCCAGAATTAATGGACATGCTCCACCTAAAGAAAACCATATCCCCTCAAGCCACATGCTCCAGGGATCTAATCCTCACCACAATAATAAATAGGATGTGCTGGAGGGATAGATTCCCGTCCCAGAGACTTCCCATGCTCTGGAACAAAATTCCAATCTACATTAGGCAGAGCTCCTCACTAACCCTCTTCAAGAGAAACCTTGATGAGTGGATGGGAAACAGAAAGATTACCCCAGGGATCAATTCAATGGCTCTGCTGGACAGAGGCACAGGGAACTAATCTAAGGGGATGGCGAAAGCCAACACAGTCCGGCTAGGCTTATAAATGCCTTTGGGCAGATAGCCTAGTACCTACCTATGAACCTATGAACGTATGAACATGCACGCACACACACACACACGCACACACACACACACACACACACACACACACACACACACACACACACACACACACACACACACACACACACACAAACATATAAATACATACACTAATTCTGTTGCCTAACCTAACTGTAACTGAAACCCTAAACACTCACAATCACACTCACATACACATCCACACGTGCGCGCACACACACATAAATGCATACACTGATGCTATTCCCCAACCTAACCTTAACTGAAACCCGAAACACTCACAATCACACACACAAACACACACACACACACACACACACACACACACACACACACACACACACACACATGTAAAAACACACAGTAATGCTATTCCTTAACCTAAACTTAACTGACATGCTAAACACTCACAATCACGCACACATACAAATGCACACACACGCACGTGCGCACACACACACACACACACACACACACACACACACACACACACACACACACACACACACACACACACTTAATATATCCCCTTACCTAACCTTTAATCTAACCCTAGCTCACACCTAGTTGCAAAAACTCACCCACACACAACTAGTTTATACCCTGCTATCCTGCTTACCATTTTTTGTCAAAACAAACATCCAATGAAATGTCTGTTCAATAAACTGGACATTCAAACACACAACCCTGCACTGTCAAATGTCAAGAAAAGCAACAGCTGACCACAACACAAGGCACTCCTCCCCATGACATGAAAAATACATTTGTCTAGTCTCTAATCGATCCTTGAATAAAACCATTCAGGGAGGGCAACTTAAAGGTTTTATTTGATAAATTCCACTTCTGTAGATCTTAAATTGATTAATTACCTAATTTATCCATTTCAAAGTTTCAGACATTTATAGCCTATCCCAGTTTTCTGCTACTAAAAAAAATAATAAGACTAATTTCTTATTACAGACTATATGGGTATAAATTAATGACTGCTGACTTGTGTTTCTGTATGAGGTTACCCTGTGCTTCATTAGAACTATATCATCGGAACACAAGATGTGTTTAGACCATGCCTGTAGTCCTTGTTGGTAGCATGAAAAAATAGCCCAATAATGCTTTTCTCTAGTGAAGAAGTTCCTCAATATAAAACCAGCTCCATAACTTTGTAGATTAAGGAACACAAATGTCTGTTCTGTGGGCAAGTGCTTCTAATCCTCTATTTCCTTTCTGTATTTCTTACTCATTGTTTTTACTCTCTGTTTAACTTTGTCAATTAGAGCCTAGTTGAAAAAAAATCAATATTCTTTATTTTTAAATGCACTGATTTTAACCTATCAGTCATTACACTGACCTGTCCATCTTGTAGCCTAAAGCTGGCTATACTACCAGCACCACTCTTTTCCCTAAAGCTACATATACTCTGACAGTATACCACCACATACACTGGATGATACAGTGTTTTATATCCAATTTCCTCTTAATACACTATCACATTGATTCTAAAATTTATAGTCTATTTAAGAGCAGTACACTTTGCCTATTAATTACACTGCGGTGGTAGTGCTGTGGTAGCGTTGTTGCCTCACAGTAAGACGTTGTCCTGTTTGATTCTCAGCTAAAGAGTCTTCTGTGTGGAGACATGCGTGAATGGGCGTACCTTCATTGAAGGTTGTACATCAGAGCTGGCAACTCGGTACGTAAAAATCTACTGACAATCATTAGCGGACAGGAGTTCCGCTGTGGCGACCCCTAACCGGGAAAAGCCGAAAGATACAACAACAACACAAAAAGTGCATGCTGATTGGTGCAATTAGCATGCCCACCATAGACTGAGTGCACATGAATAGAAAAAAAGTATATCTGCTAATGTACTGTTTACTGGCCAGTTTTTCTAAGCTTTGAGGTTGGGATTAACATAATGGTTAAGGTGTTTACTTCATAGACACAAGGTACAGGGTTTGATTCTCACCTTTGAAGAGAAATTGGCTAACTAGGCTTAAAATGGCCTGGAAGGGCATCTAGCATAGTACTTGACTATGAACCTATGAACGTATATGATAAAAAGCACCATCCATAACCTAGTATACGAAGGATAGGGCAAAACTGTAAACAAATCAGGACCTTCTACAAAATTCTACCCAGCAAAAAGGAATGACTACCTGCATTACGATCGATCATACTACCGGTAATCATATCTCTCAACTGTCCAGAGCTTTGCAAAACATCATCAATTTTCTTCATATTTTTGCCCTTTGTTTATAGTTTGTTATCATTTTTTGCTGACTCACTAAGAATTTATGTCAGTCAATAATGCCAGACATCGAGTTTCATGTTATTGACAGAGATGGGCAGAAAGAGAGGCAACCACTTGGAGATGCCATTTCCCTTACACTACATGTTGTACTGTACAAGTGTAGGGATATAAGTGAAATATGCATGCGTAGTACATCTGAATGTAGGGAAAGAAGAGTAAGAAAGCTAAAGTGCATTCATACAGTGATATTATTTTAAAAAAAAGTAAGCAATTTATTTTTTTAATAATATTACTGCATAACAGAAATACCCCATGATTGGGTGAGGGTATAACACGATTTACACATGCACACGCACACACACACACACACACACACACACACACACACACACACACACACACACACACACACACACACACACACACACACACCATTGTAAAAGTGTTTTTTATGGTTTACTGAGTCACAACCCAAATAGCAGGCTGCATCCAGCTGTTGCCCTTTATAAGTCCAGATATTTTCTAATGTAGAATTATGCAAATGTTTTTATTAGAACAACTGTGTTCAACAAGATTCCTTAGTGTCCAATTGTTTTCCATGCACCAGGTTCTTTCAGGAAAAAGAAACACATTTAGAAGTACATTAAACTGGCAGCAGTACCACAGTTTAATGAGATTAACCTCACACATTGTATACCAGCAGTTCGGTCTAGAATGAGCATGAAGGGTTCAGACTCATTTTTACTCATAAAATGAAGTAATATCCCCACAATTCTAAGACTCACTGGCTTAATTCTCTAGTACAGTCATAGTACAGCTGAACTCTTAGAACAGTGGTTCATTTTATTCTTTGCATATACTTATCTAATGTGTAACCCCTACATTTCTGATTAGTGAGTGTATTCTGACTAGATTTTTTTTTCCACACAATAAATCACTAGCAATAATCAGCACAGTATAAGAAAAAAAACTAAGGTGCAGATTCAATAAAGCCTATGCAGTCATCAAAAACTGTGTGTGTGTGTGTCAAGGCGTGATTTACACATGATAGCACACAGTTTTGTATTCAGTAAACGGTTCTACACACCACCCAAACATAGTCAACATTGCAGCATGCTAAGTACAGTATAAGCAGACAAACTGTATGCTAATCAATCAATCCAAGATAGAGGAGCTAATCAACAAGCTATAAAGCAACAGTGTAGATTCAGTGCAGATTTTCACTGCAAATTCCAAAACCTATTGGAATACAGGAACGGAAACTAGACTACACAGAAGGAATGTTAGGGGCTGCTGTTGCTCTTATTCATGTGTATGTGCAGCAGGACCAAGTCTATACTGCTGCTGTCATTTAGACTCCATTTTACTTTTCACAATCAGCATGAGGTGGAAACTGTAGAGAGGTACTGGGTGGATAGAGATGCACTACAGGAACTCTGCAACCTCTGTTATCCTCAACTGAGAGCAAGGGCAAACTGAGGGAAACCAATTCCAGTGGAGACTGAGGCATGTGTAGCACTTAGAATTTTACCTATAGGAACTTTTCAGAGATCAACAGACGACATGTTGGAGGTGACACAGGCATCAGCATCCAAAATCCTCCATCAGTTCCTGAATGCTATGCTACAACATGCCAGTGAGTACATATATTTTCCCTGTACACCTGGTAGAGCCAGAACTATTCAGGAATTCTACCCTGTACCACACTACCCTGAAGTCCTGGGTGCCATAGACTGTATACATGTAGAAAACGAAGCACTACCTGGGGAGAAGGGAAGGGTGTGCATAAATAAAAAGGGCTTCCACTCCTTTAGTTGCCAGAAATCATCTTGAATGTGTGTGCTGGCAACCCAGGCAGTTATCATGACTTACATATCTGGCACAACTCTCAACTTTATGCGATTGTTACTAGGGAGGATATCCCACAGGCCATTTACTGAGGGATGCAGGTTATGCACTGGAACTGTGACTAATGACACCCATAAGAAATGTACACACAGCAACTGAAGAATACTATAATGAGGCACATGTTTGTATGTTTGGGCAGCTGAAGTCATAGTTATGGTGCCTAGGTACATAGACTGACATATTCTCTGTCTGTCCATGCTTCACAACATTATCCTTAGAAAACAGCCTCAGCAGGAATATCAATGGTAGAGGCACACATCATACCTCTCAACCTGGAAACATCAAAAATCTGGGCAAAGGGCCATGGAAACTATGTACAAATCTGTATGCTGATTAACATAAAATTTGCATACATAATTATGCAACTCCACCCACTGCAAACTGAAGAACAGACAACCAAAATATGATCATGAAACACAAAATAAGCAGAAGAACAATCGTGTTTTATTTAAATTAATATCTGAACTTGTGCAAAACTAAAATACAATTTTCTTTTATAAAAATAAAATTAACTGCAGTTGCATTTCAGCCTTCTTCATTAAATAATACAAAATATAAACCAGAACAAAACTGTTTTAATTAAGAGGTTTTAGACCAGCATATGCAGTTTGCAAACTCATTTATCTGCATTCTATGTGTGACTTACATTTAATTAGCTGTCAGTACAGATGTGATCTCAGCGGAATAAACAGTACCTGACCCAGACCTCCCAACCGTTCCGAATTACTCGGTTTTTACCGAGTTTTGGGGTCCAAATGAAGGGGTGCCACGATTCCCGAGTGGCACCCCTTCATTTCCGATTTTTCTTTTCTTTTTTAAAATTTCCGCGCTGTTGGAGCTGACGTCATCACGTGCGCAATGACGTCAGCGCCGTCAGGCTACCAGCCAGTCGGAATTGAGCTCAAGGAGCTCGCATCATCATTTCCGGCTGGCTGGCAGTTAAGTTAACGGCGGGAATTAACTGCGAAGCTGATACAGCAACATGGGGACGTGGATACAGCGCGCCCTTAAACGGATGGCAGCAGCATAGGAACAGAGGGCCAGGGAGGGATTCAGAGCTGGGATTAATGGTGGCAGCCCTGAAATGGATGGCAGCAGCATGGGGAACAGAGCGGAGCCCTGAAACAGAGACGGGATTAATGAATGGCGGCAGCGGGATACAGCCGGGATTAATGGCGGCAGCAGAAGAGGTCGAGTACTACTCAGGGTAAGAGAGAGAGAGAGAATGTGTGTGTGTGTGTGTGTGTGTGTGTGTGTGTGTGTGTGTGTGTGTGTGTGTGTGTATAATATCTTCTGAGAAATGTCATAATTTTCATTTATAGATGTGGATTGTAAATCATTAATATTTTTATAGGGCAATATTTATAAGTTAATTTAACTGAAGCAAGTGGAGAATTGTGTTCATTTTTTTCCTGTTGAAATAGAGCATCCTTAATAATTGCTAAAGAATGTGACTTGCAATTGTACAGATTTTTGCCTCATATTTTTGGTCTGTTTCTCATACAGTTGTTATTTTATGGCAAATCATTGGCAAAACATTGAGGGTTGAAATCAGAAAAATGACAGACATTTGGGTTTCAGACTTCATACCCTTCATAAAATTCATGCTAATGCAAAACTGTTAGTCTGTCAATTTTTTAAGTTTGCAAGAGCAATATTTAAAAAATATCCCTATTTTTGGCACTTTATCCCCCCATTATTCATGAATTTGTTCAGATTCCTTGTTCTAAGAAGTTGAGAGATATGCTAAACAACCTTTTCTGTATAAAATAAATAGATGGCTAAACATTGAGGATATCAGTTCTTTATTACCTAAAACAAGAAATTCATAGAACATACATGTTAACTGGCTTTATAGTTATTAAAAGATGGCTTGAATTATATGAAGATGCCATAAAACTCTAAAATATGTGTATTAGAATGTGCAGATTGACTGCTATTTGAACTAGAGAATGTATGAAATAAATATATAACCTGTTTTTTATATATTAAAAATAGACTGCATGCATTACTTTCTGGGTGCAAATTGATTGCTATTTGAACTAGAGAATGTATGAAATAAATATATAACCTGTTTTTTATATATTAAAAATAGACTGCATGCATTACTTTCTGGGTGCATTCCAATTATAAAGCATATGATCCTGTGGTTTTCTACATCTTACATAGTTCCTGTAATAGAAATTAGTTGTAATAAACCTCATCTCAAAAATATGAGCTACATACAAGTAACCTGAAACATATGGCACTAAGGTTAAATGTAAGAGCACAAATGGTATTCAGATTTATAGTTATTTTATGTTGAAACAGTCTTTGCAATCAGCAATTTGACATTTTATGTACATTTATTGGTGTGTGTGTGTTAAATTCAGGCTCAAACCCTGTACCTTTAGTACAGGGTAAAAAGAGCCTACTATCCCTAGCCACCACCATTTTTTTTTTTTTTTTGCTAAGAGTTTATAGTTATGATAAGAAGATGACTGAGTTGAGATCTATGATGAGAAGTAAGAACACTTTTTTTGTGCTAAGAGTTTAGAGCTATGATAAGAAGTGAGCACACAATTTGTATTCCCCTACTATTGTTTTTGTGCTAATAGTTCAGAGATATGGTGAGTGAGAAGTGAGAACTGAATTTGTATTCCCCCATTATTGGCTTTGTTGTTTGTCAATGTTTTTTTGTGTTGAGGTTAAGAGCTATGTTGAGAAGTGAGAAATGAATTCACTAAATAAATGATGGCTATTAAGTTTCAGTCTTCCTATTTTTCAGGCAGCTGCTGATATGGGATAGTGGTATGTTGTCCTGAATGTAATGCATAGAGTCCTGGGTTCAAAACCTGCCAGTGAAATGCATGATGGTAGTGCAACATTTTATTCTAGCAACTTTACAAAATTATACAAGCAATGTTTAAAATGTGTGCCTGGTTTTTGACCTTTTGTCCCCCTCCCCCCAAAAAAAATGAAATTGAAAGTAAGTGTGAAACGCTGTTCAAGATGCCTATGGCTTACACTACTGTCATTCTATTTATAGTGTGGGTGTGGAAGCAGACTTTTATGATGGAAAAGTTCTGAATTAGGCAGTTTTGTCATTATTGATTCATGTGTTTTGTTTCCTTGCCTACAGTACAGATTACTGGTAAAATGTTCAAACAATAAATTTAAAATGCGCTCTAACATGTGTGTTGTATTATACAAGGAATATAATTTAAAGTCAGGAAGGTGTATAAAGAAAAGAACACATGTATGTTTCTTGTTTTGTGTGCAAGGGGCCAATGATTTGAAAACAGCCCAAAGGTAATCTTTATCCACCACTGTGCATTTTCTTTGGATGTGGTGTGGGTTTCAATGATGTTTCAATGAATGTGAGTTTCAAGGGCAAAGTTTACTGTCAAGCCTATTTTCATTGTGAGACAGTATTGCTTTGTTTACCAGATGATGTATTTTAGTGTTTCTGCATTGTTGTGCTGTAAAATGTAAAAATAAAATTCAAATCATCGTAGAAGTAAAGCAGTGTGCATACATTAGTGTTTATGGTAAATGGGGCAAAATAGCCAGGTAACAGGACACTGGAATGGCTGCAGGGGGACTCTTGTCTGGTGCCATGTTTTGGTTGTCTGTTCAATTTGCGTTCGAAAGTTGGTATCCCACAATTCCATTTGTAGTGGGTGGGGTTACATAATTATGTATGCAAATTAGATGTTAAACAGCATACAGATTTGTACCTATTTTTCATGGGCCTTGTCCAGATTTTTGATATTTTCAGGTTGAGAGGTATGACCTGACCTATTGTTTCACTAGTACTTCCTTACATCAGTAAATAAAATGTGACCACACTTCGACTCTGTCATTCCAGTAACCCACCCCCTTTTTGCAATCTGATTATCTGCCTGCAATTCAGTTTTCAAGACAGTTGGAACAACTGTCACTTGAAATTAAGGCTCCGCTTCTAGAGAAAACAAAGAAAAGATGAATGAATACTCAGATATTAGTAATGTCATGTCAATCAACAATTAAATAATGAAAGTAACTAAACAGTCCAGTGTTTATCAGAAGCAGAGAACTATCAGCCATGGTCCTATACAATGATTTAACTGTATGCAACAAGGTCCCTGGACTACATCACTTAATAATGCAATAGTGCAGTAAACAGTCATGTTATGAAACTACTTTGCTAAACTTAGTAACTTGCCTTCCTGATACTGCATCCAAATAGAAATTCAAGGAAAAAAAAACAAAACTATGTTATTTTTGTCTGTACCATAAAGAAGCAGTGTACTATGACATACAGCAAGTATATGTAGTTAAAATTACTGCATGTCTGCATTAAGTCTCACTAACTGAGTTTCGTATATTTTCCATCTTTGTAAAATGCAGCAAGCATTACTGTTTGTCACTTTTAACATGAAAAGGCTGGTCAGATCAGTAAAATTATCTCACCCCAACTAAACCATTTTTGTTTATATCATTTACATAACAAGTGAGATAACATCAAAACAGAAAACCACTTTCAGTCATCTGTATTTGTGGGGGAAATCACAATAAATCACACATTAGCCTCTAAGCTGCCTGCACTTTTGGTTGAACAATGCCCTTTACTGATTTAGGCAACCGACGAAACACTTCTATTCTCATTCCTTCTAATTAAGAGAGTAATAATGCTTGTTAGGTTTAAGTGTAGCAGGTGTATTTCATTACAGGAAAAAGTCACTTGCATATATATTTTTGCAAGCTGGTAAAAATAACACATTGCAGTGCAATACTGCATACACAGATGCCATACATAACACAAAGTTTTACAAATATACATTAACTTATAAGGGGGTCCCAACCTGATGCCATCATGCCTACACCAACTTAAAAACTACACAAAGTGATGTTTTGCTTTCAGAAACAAGTACACTAATAATTCCCACTGTCCCACGCGTCTCCACTACAATATTGTTCCCAAAATACACTTTTCTCAACTCTTGCCTACATTACTAGTTACTAAATCAAAAAAGATACTTCCTGGGCAAAGAGAGATCAGGTACCTTTACATATATGTTGCAGATCCTTTTCCCTCTCCAAATGTGACACAACTGAGATCTACAATTTCTGATCCAGAAAATAACCTGAGAAACAAGAGGAGTAACAAGAAGTAAACTGAGGTCTGAACAGTCTGATGCCACTACAACCTTCTTTCCCATTCAAACCAAAGATTAACAGGAAATGGTGTACTTTAGAAAACCTGGATCAAGGATGTTGGAATGTAAGTCTCAAAAGTTACCGGCATCCTGCACCAACCTTTAGACTTTTCACAATTCTTATCTAATAGTTTTTTAAGTTACTGATCATGACATTTGCAAGTACCAATAGGAAAGAAATGGGCCTGCCCATGCATACTATTTATAATTAATGAACACTCGCAGAGACATCTTTAGTTATTTATTTTTCACTTTGCCTTTACAAATATCTGGATTTCTACTTGAAATGCAGATATGACCTGTCCTGTTTCTTTCCTGTGTAAGAAACAAAAAAAAAAAAAAAAACACCATGAAAATTCAGATGTTGATGCAACATTCTCTTTGGCTGGCAGGTGCGCAAGTTGTGGGTGAGCTGCAGCTGTAAATGACTTTTTTTAGCTCTCAAACAGGCAGTTGGGCACCTTAAAAGTGAATGCATATTGTAATGTACTTGTAATTGCAGTGACTTTTCCTTAAGTAACCCAGTTTAGATTATGAGACCTTGACAAACCTCTTAGTTCAGATAGTAGATTTTGCTTATGTCGTTATTTAAGCACATCAGGCAATTACATGTATTTTACTTGACAGACAGCACGTCAGCAGCTGAGACATAACCCCATTTTCAAAAATGCTCATTAACTGACTGATTACTTGTGAATCATGCATGAGGTACAAAGAAACCCACTTCTTAAAGAAACACTCCACCTTTTTACAAAGCCAAATTATTCATAATGGATCACACACCTACAGCAATTATTTTGCTATAGGATTCATAAATAGCTTTAATTGCTACTGTGAAGGTTGCCAGCCCAGCTAGCTGGAATTTTGTAAATAATTCTATGCTATTTGTGAATAGTAATATGGTTTGTATGCTTGTCTTACAAATGTAAGAAAAGTATATGTTGTGTTAAACTGTATGTTATGTGCTGAGCTTCAAGAATGTGACTACAGTGTACCCTACTGGAAAAGAACAAAGTTAACTTGAAAACTCTAAGAAAATAGGTGAATTGTTTATGATGGTGTTTATCTCAGCTAGGAGACAGAATGTCTGCAGATAGAAATTCTTACTATCTCTGGAAACAGAAATAATTACAGGTTTCAAAGGTAAAAGTGTGCAACTGTTTTCCAACTTCCAGTTCCAGGCAAACTTCTAAATGACAGGTATTTTTGACACAGAGGAACACAATTTTAAGATTCTGTTAGCCTAGGAACTGAAAGCAGAGCTGTCAAGTAGTGATGTCATCCAGCTAACCCAGCAGTAACTTGTATTATTAATTTAAGAACTATCTCTCAGAGATAGTCTGTGCATTTTGTATCTTGTCTTGGACCTAGAAATATCCTCTCATCAGCACATCTCATCTATATTTGCCTGTGTCTGTAAGTAAGTCATTTAGGGCATAGTATCTCTTAGATATAGATAGGAATACAGTAAAGAGTAGTTTAGATGTTTTCTGTAATTATGTGAGACTGTCCTGCAATGTTGTTTTAAAGTATTTCCTGTTATTCTGAACTCTGTTGTTACTGTGTTGAGTTATTGAGTATTGCCTTGTCCTTTTATTATTTATTATTAAATATATTTAAACCCTTTAATTATGGCTGGTTTGTTTAGAGATATTTAAGCTCTTAGAGTACTTGCATATGTATTTGGTGACACTGTATAGGCCACTCTTAAATATCCTTGCTGTTGGTCACACTTACCATTTGGATAATAGTAAATTTACACAGTAGAAATGGTCAGTCTTTGGGAAGGGGCTTAAAGTAGTTGATAAAGAGTGGTTGGTGGCAGCTGGTGCAACCTTATAATCTGGGAAGAAGGGGGCATAGCTAGTAAACCTGTGCCAGCCTTCCCCAGGAGTGTCTGTGTGTTTGTGTATAAATGAAAAAGTGATTTTGTGTGTGTGTGTGTGTGTGTGTGTGTGTGTGTGTGTGTGTGTGTGTGTGTGTGTGTGTGTGTGTGTGAGCTACTTGGGCAGGAACATGAAGCACCGGTTGGACAGAGATGGTGCTGGAGGTTTTGGATTGACCACTGGGCTGAGATCTTAACTCTATAGCTGTGCCAGTGGGGAGTCTTATTGGGGATCTGGAAAGAGTGGGAGAAACCATCCCCAGACTGACTGCAATCTCTGTGTGCTCTTAAGGGAAATTGTAGTTTACTGTGTGTGTTCTTGTCATCCTCCCAATGTGCACATCCATCACTGGTGTTAGGGGTGAGGATTGAGGCTCCTTGGTTACTGGGCCAGTGCAGGGGCATCATAACTACAATAAAACAGCATGTCTTATTTTATGGTAGCCTATAGAAGGAATGGACACAGGACAAATTGGGTATATAAATTAGTGGTGTTTTAATTTTTTCTGTTTCCCATTAATGAACTAGTAGTTCTTTTAAGATGCAACCACCAGATAGTAAAGTAGAGTCATCAGAAGATAACTTCACACCATGTTATATTCCTTGGCAGAAAAAGCTATCGGCTCTCCTGATCTGTTTTGGATTCATTCTCTGGTTTACAGTTTTTGGGTTTACTGTGCATATTCGATATTGTATTCAGTGCAGCCATGACACTGTAATGTTGCAGGATACACTAGCAATGGTTATGATGATCATCGGTAATGAAAATTTGTAAATAAAAAAAATGTGATTTAAAGAGGCAATGTGGAAACTCCTGGCACCCCATTATTTTCCCTCAAAACTGGGAAATACTGATTGGTTGAGAGGCATAGCACACATCCTACCACCATTGGCAAGGTCACCACAGACATACGCAGGGTCAGAGGGGGAACCAGCAGCTGCTGTGGATGTAGGCAGATGTAGGCATGCTCAAAATGCCCTTGACCTCCCCAAGAGGCAATGGACAGTACACATGCTCACCACCTAAGGGGCTAAACCCTTCATCCTTTGCACATACATACAGTAACAAACCCAAACAAAACCAAACTAATGATATTCCCCAGCAACTATCACAAAACAATCAACCTCAACCTGGACTTTAAAATCACCTCATCCAATCACACACTATTTGAACCAATTTTCGAAACTAAGCTACTAGGTGTCACTATTAATAATAATTTAAAATTTGACAAACATATATCACTTGCAGTCAAAAAGGTTCACATTAATTTAGGTTCTCCTAATAATATTAAAGCTTACCCAACCAACACTTCCAGACAAGCAATTGGCAGGACCCACCTACTATCCACCCAATTCTATGCCTCCACTATACTCACAATCCTCAGGAAAACTGACTTAAGCAAACTTGAAACATGTTACCACAAGATAGCCAGATTTGCTGCCAACCTGCCTCATGGAACTCACTACTGCCTTGTTCTAAAACAACTTAAATGGCTAGGACTTCCTAACATCTTATCCTTAAACCAGCTTACCCTAACCCACTCTATAGTATACCTACCTGACAAATGTCCAGCCTTATACAACCTAGTACAACTACACCTCAACAACAGGACCCTGAGATCCTCCAACAAACTATTATTAAAAGTTACAAAATCTAACAACAGCTTTGGAGACTCTCTTTATTCTAATAACATCTTTAAAACATGGAACTATATCTGTCCAGAATATACTAAACACAATCAAACCAACACAGTTCAAAAACCTGCTAAAGATCCATCTAAATGACAACTGGTTATGCCCTTGCTCCTCACCAGGCTGAACTTACTTGACATTTCCCCACCTCAGTCCACACTCTTGCTCTTTTTCCACTTACTTCACTGATGGATATATAAGTTTCAACAAACTAATTGTATGTTATTGCATGTTATTGGACAGACATTACTGAATATTAAATCCATTTTATAGAATGTTTTCTTTATGATCTGTATAATTCTTCTGATCTATAAGATGTTATCCTGTTTATATTGTGTGCTTTTATGTCAAGCTTTTCTCCCTGGGCCTCCACTGAAAATGGGCAACTAGCCCTGTCGGACTTCTCTGGTAAACAAATGTAAAATAAATAAAAATAAATAAGCATTGATGCCAGGCAATGCTCTCAACCTTTACTTACCCATGTAATGGTTGTGTATTGCTACAATCAGATAGAGTCAGCTTCGAACTAAAACTCTTGCAACTACTGGACTTCCAAAAGAGTTGAACCTGGAATAGAAAAATAAATGTCTAAGAATACAAATGAATGACATATCCTTACATACTGTTACCTGGTAATTTAAGTAAGTATAAAGCGGGTAACTTTTACAGCAATTAAATCAGGATGTGACATCAGTGACTTATGTGACTACTTGTGTCCTCTATCAACTAATAGGCCTCATGCATCAAAGATTCACACATTCATACCTCTCAAATGTACAGATTTTCACAGAATGTCTGCAGTTTGACCTCATAGTTTTGTACTGGCAAATCATTAAAGAATTAAGTTAGAAAATAATGACACACATTTCAATTTCGGACTTCATATCCCTAAAAAAAACATAACAATAGTAATGCAAAACCTGTTATTCTAACACCAGTCTAAATTTGTAAAATCACCATTTTTAAAAACTCTGCCCATTGCTGGGTCTTTATACCACTTTTATTTATGGCTTGGTCAAGCTTTGTTGGTCTAAGAGGTTGGAAGGATGTACACGTTACAAAACCTGTAAAAAAGCATCAGAAACACAGGTATACTAAGCACAAAGTCAGCTATGCACCCTGAGCATCAGACAAAAGACTTATGTATCCCTGAATCAAAAAGATAGAAAAGAAGGATAAGCCAAAGTTAACATCATTTGCACAGTGTGTGTGTGTGTGTGTGTGTGGGGGGGGGGGGGCAGGAGGCCTAGGCTGACACAAAAGGTAGTGATTGCATGTGAGTAAGAAAGAGAAACAGGCAGACATTTGGATAAAGTATTAAATGGCCACTGAGATAGAATGAGCTGTGAGCCTCATGACTGACCCATGTAACTGTAATGTGTGTTTGCCTGTATGGGCACGCCAGGTGAAATTGGCGTGTTAGTGTCTGCAAGAGCACAGCCAAGCTCTGTGCTATCTCTATGTCCTGGTATGTTGGACAGGTGTGAGCCATGCACGGTAGAGGTGACAGTTCATTGCCATTGTCCCCAACCCTGAGAACTGGCTCTGCCAGTAGTTCCACTGTCATGTCTATGCCCAAGGTCAACTGCACTGCTGCTACCTGAACATGACTTATGTTTGCTGGATGAGGTCTCATCATAAGTATGCCCAGGACCATGACCCCATGGCCTGTTATGTCTGGGTGTGGACACCTCAACCATTGATGGAGCAGTGGAAGTAGTGCCACTATGGAAGTGTGATCAGACACGGCCACATCGGCTAACATCAGATGATGTGGCTGGCCTACTTTCATGTGGACGCTGTCCCACTTCCAGCAGATGTTCTATTACAGACACCACCCTTTCCAAATTGTCATTCATCCAATCCATTGTATTGGCAACAAGGTGGTGGAAGTCATGCATGTCAGCCTGTGCAACATCTCCAATCCTAAGCATTTCCTCACAGGCCCTATTGCAACATGCCTGTGCCTTCATGACAGCCTTAAACATACATTGACTGGCATGGAAAGACACACCATGATCAGGTGGGAGTAGGGACAGCAGGCCTGCTTTGAGCATGCCTAACCACCCTCCTGTATGACACCTTGCCCACACTTTGGCTACAGCCAGAGTCAACAGGCACTGAAGCCACAGTAACCACACTGGCCTGATCAAGTTTCTCACCCTTCCCTGTCCAATATCTGAGGGTTCACTGCAGTGAGTTGGTGTAGGCTTACTAGCCATGTCAGATGGAATTACAGGAGATGACAGAATGTCAATCTCAGTGTCAGATTCAAGCTCTGCACCCCCCCCCGACTGTGCTACTCTTTGGTCACCACTATCACCAGAGTGCATTGTTACTCTGAAATTAGGTAGTAGGAGTCCCATGCATCCACTGTCATGATCACCTGTGATAATAAGCAACAAACACAGGACAAAAATAAATACCTACACTACTGTAGTCCAATATATGCTAATAAACTAATAGTGATACCACTATTACAGACAGTAAAGCAATACACACAATAGTCCTGACATCCACATCACAAACTAATTATTTCTTTGAACTGCTCATCAGTACTGACATAAAGATGTTTGGTTTGCCATGTGCACATAATTGTAGGCTCCCTATGCTGGATGGTCCTGAAAGAAGCTAAGCAAAAGGTAAGGACACCATCATCAGAATGAACAGTAACACAGGGGCTTAAAACTTTTTGATGTTTATATGTAAATTAACAATATTTTTAACAAGAACATAAGCCTATGTGTAATCAACCAGAATGTATTGTTTACTGTATCTATCAGCTCTATATCATTTAATTGAAAGCTTAATTAAGCGAATCACTATTTGTCAAACCAATTAAGCAAAAGCCATATTAAGTGAATGATGGTTTAAGCAAAAACTTTCTTGGGGGAAAAATAGTTGCCTACCCACCGACTGTAACAAACAAAACAAAATTTAAAACTCTCCAAAGTGGGGTGGGGGGCTTCACCACCCCCACACCATTCCCAACTAAATATACCAACTCTGAGATTGCTCTGCATTGGGGAAAAGGGCAAATTCCCAATGATGACCAACCATGTCCTTTCCCTGGGAAAAAAAATTGCTTAAATGATGGTTTGCTTAATTGAGCTTTCACTTAATTCAGTTTGACAGATAGCGATAAATTAAGTTAAGCTTTCAATTAACTGATATAGACCTGTATCTATCTATAACTATTCCTCCCTCAAACAAATTTAATGTTAAACAGAACTTAAGTATTGCTGTCAATATTTTACTTTACAAGAACTATTTAACAATTGAGATAGGCAAGCCTACCTGGAAGCACCTCCTGGGACATACTTTTCCTCCCTGCAACAGCAGCTGTCTGGATCCCTGACAGTGGACAAGAACTCTTTATTTGGTGTCAGTGGTGGCTCTATATCAGGCCACCCCTCCCCGGTAGCCATCCATTCATGGACCACTGCAGATGCTCTCCTCCAGACAAATAAAACCATGTCAATGGCCCTATGGTGCACCTGGTCATATGTCATGCTCTGCCCACCTACTGTGTTCACATCAGCAACTATCTGCTGCCAAATTTGCATTTGGCCAGACATAACCCCTTGCCCCCTCTCATTTAGAATGGCAACATAATGCCTAAATGCTTCCATGATGACTTAATTTTTAAGGTCACTGAAGGGGAGTTTTCAGGGATTGGAACAACTAGGTGCCATAGCCCTAGGTGACACAAAACATTAAAGAAGGATAATATACATAAGTATCACATAAATAAAAGTTCTGCTTTGATATAGCACATAAAGGGTAAAAGTATTTCTATAGTACCCCCTGGAGAAACATAAAACATTCATGATATTCAAATATAAAAAAAAGAATTGTGTGGTTGTAACATATTACAATTACACACAAAGCAAGGTTGGATCCAACACAAGGAGAGTAACAATAGCAGAATATTGTTTGTGCCAAAACAGAAATACAACTTTGCTCCCCCTCCCCCAAAACAACAGGCACATGACACATTTTGCTAACAGACCATCAGTTAAATGTTAAAAGTGCTATAAAAAAAAACTGTCCCTGAAACATGTATACAGATTTACCACAGAATGTTCCCCTTTAAGCAATTGCTTGTCATGTCTACTTGTGGCCAGCACTCCCTTATGGATGTGCATGGTCCATCCTAGAAGGCTAATACCCCCGTGTCATTGACAATATAGGACATTTACATTTTGTGAAAATAACAGAAGAAGATTGTACAGAAAAAATCAGTTGTAACATTAGCACTTGTGATGACAGTTAATAAGGATGTACATCTAAGAAAGTAAAATGCCCTGACAAACATGCTATGCCATCAGTACACTTATAAGACATGCATACAGATAAAAGTTGTATTTGCTAGTGTATATATATATATATATATATATATATATATATATATATATATATATATATATATTACCAGATTTTTCTTACTGATATTTCAGCATATGCAGTATATAGCTGAAAAATGCATGCATTTCTTATTAAGATCAGTTGTCTTCTGTGCAGATAAATCCCAAAGTAATATATTTTTCCATGTTATCCTCATGAACAAGTCTCCTCAACTTCAAGTTTTCTTTTTTACAATCAGGATTATGAGCATGGTGAAAATGCAAATGAGGTGTGAACTAATTAGAATTGCTGAATCCCAAATACTTGGATCCATGTATCTAATATAAACATAGTGTAGGGACTCCTTCAGTGTTTTTTGGTAATGGATTGCAACTGTGAATGATTACTGTTAGGGAGAAGAAAAATAGATCAGCCATTCAGAATCCCCTACCCGCGATGGGTGTGTCAGCCAGGTTAGACTTACAAAGTGGATAAGTAATTGTATCAAGATTTTAAATGTAAGTAAGTAGCACACATGTCTCAGCTTCTATTCAGTGACATCCAACCTTCTCTTCAGGTCTTGACAACAATATATTACTGCCATTTAATATCCCCACACATTTTAAGAGCAATGGAACAGAATGCCTTATTGACTGCATGTCAAAGATAAGACAAGAATGGGCAGCAAACACAGAGAGATAAGACAGAGCTGCATTTATGCCAGCAATGATCAGAAATGGTTATGTGATCACTCAGTGCATGACGTCTGAAATTAATATGTGTACAAACAACTGTTATATGTTTTGTTAGTACTGTGGATGATTTTGCAACTGGTTGCATGCACAATGATTTTAGTTCTCTGCTGCAAAGCTGTTTTGTGGCAAAGAGGGATAAAACACCCTTATTGTGTTTTAAGGGTCCATTGCACTGAGTGTTCAAATCCAGACCCATGTAAAAATATTTCATGTGTACGAAAGCGATGACCAATGCAGGCTGAGAGTAATCCAATTTAATATGCCACAAATAACGTAAACACGATTAAATACACAATAAAAATGAACGCATTTTCAGAATTTTCAGAAACGAGGGGGGAGAAGGGGGAGGGGGAGACCATTTTATTAGTGGACCCTCACCCGAATGAAAATTCACTGGAAATAGAAGTAAATGACAATAAAAATACCTTTGAAGGGTTTACTATTTATAATTTTAGTAACTTAGTGCTAGAAGTACAGCATTTTAAACTATTAGAGAAGGGTTTTAAATTTATACCACTTACCCAAGGTAATTCCACCCAGACACTGATAGATATGAAACTATTTTTAAGAAAAATGAACTTGGAACTGTTATATCATAAAGAAGGGATAAGTTCCAATAGTAATTTGGGAATAGGGAATATTAATAATAAAGGAAATCTTTTAGTTAAGAAATCTACTTTTAACCCCCCAGTTCACAATCAGCTGAAGAACTTTGAAGCTATAATGGAAAAGGAAATTAGGAAGTACGAAAAAAGAGTTAAATATAATACGGTTCATTACAACCTTAACCCACATGAATATGAGAAATTAAAGGAATTGAAAATGAATAAAAATGTAAGGGTAATGAAACCCGATAAAGGTGGGGGCATGGTTGTAATGGACGTTATTTTGTATGAAGGAAAGATGAACGAAATATTAAGAAATGAAATGAAGTATAGAGAAGTTTCTATTAATGAAATTAATACAGCATATCAACGCATTGATAATATTTTAGAGGATATGTTTAATGAAAATCTGTTTACTATGAAAACGTACGCCTTTCTGAAAACTGAAAAACCTATAATACCGGCCATCTTTGGCATACCAAAGATTCACAAAAATAGTTTTGACCCCCCCCTGAGACCCATTGTCTCAGCGGGTGGGTCTAAAACGAATTCTTTGGCAAAATATGTTGATCAAAAGGCTACGCATATATGGTTACAAAAGGGGGCCATCTTAAAAGACTCCTGGGATCTACTGAGAGGGTTGAACAATAGCCTTTTTGATGAAGAATTGATTTTCGTCACCATTGATATTGTTGACCTATTTGGATCTATACCTTATGAGGCTGGTATAAGAATGTTCGAAGAAGAGATTTTTGGGGATAGTGTATTAACTCTAGAAGAAAAGGTAGTGTGCACAGGTTTAATGGATATGGTATTGAAAAATAATTTTCTAACCTTTAATGGAGAATTTTTTCAACAATTACAAGGTGTATCAATGGGGGCAGCCTGTGCACCTACCTTTGCTAATTTAGTACTAGCAAACTGGGAGGAACAGTATGTATTGAAGTCCGCCTATGTCAAGTGTTGGACGTTATATAAGAGGTTTCTTGATATATAATTTTTTGGATAGGGGGTAAGAAAGTATTAGAAGAATTTATTGAATATATAGCTAAAACTACTGACTTCTTAAAATTTACTTATAATTATTCTGGAATTAATATTCAATATTTGGATGTTGAAATAACAAAAAAAGACAAAAGTTTTGAAACATGTGTATACAGAAAACCCACATATGTGAATTCCTTTTTACACTACAAAAGTGCCCACCCAATATATTGCAAAAAAAACATTGTAAAGGGGCAATTTGTGAGGGGGTCCAGGATGACAAATGATGAAGGAAAATTCAAAGTGGAATGTGATTTATTGGAAGGAATGTTTCTCGACAGAGAATATCCTTTAGTATTTATTAGAAATATTAGATCCGAAGTGGAAGAGGGAAGAAAAGGAAGATTTCAACCTATTTTTGGTATAACTAGTGAATACAGTAAGATAGAAGAGGAAAAAGTAGGAAATTTTCAAAAATCTTTGATTATGGAATACAATTTATTGAATAAAAATATAAAATTTGTATTCCAGAGAGAATGGGAAAGATTTATGGCCCTCACCGACTTGGAAGGACTACCCCAAGTGACACCAAGAGTGATATTTAAAAACCCAATAAATATAAAAGGAATTTTGGAAAATAATAATTGTAGTAATAAAAGAAGCCAATTAGGTAATAGGGTTAAGGTGGGAACCTTTAAATGTGGTAAATGCAAACAATGTGAGCACATTATTAATAGAGACAATGTTTACCTGATAAGTAGGGGAAGAAGTATAAAAAGTAAAGGGTACTACAATTGTGATTCTATAGGACTTGTGTATTTGGCTATTTGCATGGAGTGTGAGTCATTCTACATAGGAAAGACAGAAAGGACTCTAAAGAGGCGTATTTATAACACATGTATGATGTCAAAAAAGAAAAAGACACAAATGCATTATACAGGCACACAAGGACTTGTATAGGAGCCAAATTTTTGTTCTTTGTCCTAGACCAAATAAAAAGGAATATAAGAGGAGGCCTTTGGGAAGAATATATTGCCTATAAAGAATTATGGTGGCAAGTGGCTTTGGAGGCAAATAAGAAACCAGGGCTAAATGAATATATTTCTATTTTGCCACTTTTGAAAATTAGATCAGCCAAGTTGTGAAGGAGTATGCATTACCATGTTTGGACAGTAGGTGTCACCCTTACCCTATTTAGAAAATACAGGTTTACACATGTAGTTTTTTGACTTTATATTTAATAGTATATTTTAAATAGAAGTTTTAAACAAAAAAATGGTTTTACAGTTTTTATTGTAAAATGTCAACATCACAAATATAGGGAGTTTTATATAATAAAGTTTTATTTAGTAATTTATTGATTTAGGTAATATTAATGAAACAATTATGGTTGTAAAAGGAAGTGATGAAATTTTATACTATGTAGTAGCTAGAACGTTGATTTGTAGGTTCATATTGTGAAAGAACTATGATTGGATGTTATTTAAGTTGGTTTTATATAAAATGATTCATTTAAATTAATATGGCATTACATCTGATGAAGTCCCTGTGGACGAAAACGCTGTTTATGTGAATGCGTTCATTTTTATTGTGTATTTAATCGTGTTTACGTTATTTGTGGCATATTAAATTGGATTACTCTCAGCCTGCATTGGTCATCGCTTTCGTAGATTTGCTTTGCTTGGTGGAGTTAGGAGGTGTTTTTCTACAATATTTCATGTGTACTTACATAAATTTTGGGGTCCACTTTTTAAATCCGAAAGACCAAAATCTCGACTTTCAAAATACCAATCCCAGAAAGTCGAGATTTTGGAATCTCGAAATTAAAAAGTGAAAAAATAAATAAATAAAACAACTAAAATGATGTTTTTTCAGGGGGGGCAAGCCCCCCTGCAACCCCATATGGGGGACTGCACCTCCCACACCCCCACTACTTAAATATACCAACTCCAAGATTGCAATACAGTGAAGAGAACAGTAATGCTTCTTTTCCACTTACCATTCTCTTCACTGTAGTGCAATCTCGGAGTTGGTATATTTAAGTAGGGGGGTGGGGGTACAGGGCGGCTTGCTCACCTGCAAAAAACATTATTTTACTTGTTTTTTTTTTTGTTGCACTTTTTACTTTCTAGATTACAAAATCTTGATGTTTTGAGTTCGATATCTCAAAACTCGAGATTTTGGTCTTTTGAAATTAAAAAGTGGACCCACATTTTGTTGTGTTCTTTATTTAATAGATTAATTTTCTTCTTTTTTACCTAATTTCCCCCTATTTTATGTTTTTCTTATATATATAAATATATATATATATATATATATATATATATATATATATATATATAAATATATATATATATATATTTTTTTTTTTTTTTGTTTAATGTCATTCTTTGGCACAATGTGCAGCTTTGGGCAAACAATGGAATCGGAGAAACACCAGGAATGTCAGGTTTTAGCTGTGCTTATCTTGTTTGCATGATGCTTAGCAATGTGCAAACCTGGACTAGTGGCCAACACAGGAAGCAGACAGAACACCTGCAGACAGGGCGTAGACAGTGTAAAGGTCAAGAAGGATATGATGCTGCAGTTTTTGCTTTCCATCATGCAATGCCACTTTAGCAAGCTTCCCCAAACCCTGCAGCCATTCAACACCTGTAGACAGGACATAGACAGTCAGCAATTTAAAATGGATGCATTCTATTAATTCTGTTGGGTACCAAGCAAACATCGTAAAGTGGCGTTGCTCTGTGGGTAACACATAGAACTTAAGAATGAATAGGGAATTATGCGGTTGTCATTTAACTATTCTTGTGGCAGCAGGTGAAAGTGAAGGGCTGTAATACAGATTGTCCTGGATTCTAATACAAGGAGTGCAACATATTTTTACTATTGTGACAGTCCAGTTTGTAGTAATGAATAGAAAAATATGCAAGTGTCATTTCAATAGTCTTGTGGCAATAGGTATACTTGTAGGGCTGCTATACACATGGTTCTAGTTTCTAATACAGGAGATTCCAGACATATTTTACTGCTGCTCCACTTTACATAATATTCAGTCTCACTTATTAACACTTTACATATAATCATAAATAGTGGAGCTGATATGAATTATATGTATGAGGGATAAGACACCCTTACTGTGTTTTGAAGGTTAAGATATATGACCAAGGGTATATTGTCTGCTATGTTTCTGTAAGCATAATTTTACTATCTGGACTTGGATGGCCTTCACACTTAATAAGACACATACACAAATGTATCTATATAGAATGATATTGTCAGGTCACAGACCTAGATGGTTAACACCTCAAACTGTCATCTGTATTTATGAATGATTCATTACTATGTCTGAGAAGCACTTTTTCTGTGGCAAAGATGGAAAAATCACTGTTGTTGAAGAAAATGTTTTTGCCTTTATACATAGGTTTGAAACCCACACTGTAAAATCAGTTTTATCAGTGTATAAAGCCAAACCAGGTCATGGATTGTATGCCCCCAGTGCATGTCTGAAAAGTTAAATAACCTAACACTTACAGCAGACACCATTCAAACTAATTCCAGGTGTCAGATTAACCTTCTAATTTCAAAAATTGCTTTCCTCCCTGCATGGCATTAAACATGATAACAGGAACTGGTGGGAAATCATCGTCATTGCTCTATTTTTGGGATTAGACATATCTGCCATTAAAGGGGAAGGTGTCCAATTTAGGGAGCAGAGGTGGGGGTGTTCACGAGTCCAGAATATTAATTGGACTCCTGGTAAAGCACCACAGCCAAATACTTCTGCAGGGGGACTATTCTGTCTCACAGTACAAGTCTGAGGCTTGGAATAGTCTAGCCAAGACTGTATCCAGTATGAATGGCATCCTATGCACTAGAGAACAGTGTAGACACCACTTGAACAATCTAAAAAGTTAGAAGAGGGATACACTCAACCAGTGGTTGGATGATTCTAGCAACATCCTACAGTTGTGTAAGTATGCTAGTAAAGAAAATTTAGAACACAAAGAAAACTAAATATAGTCAAGACTGGTATGCATACTGCTCTTACATTTTCTTTTCTTTTCTGAACTGAATCTGAAACTGAGTTGAATAGGCAGGCTCATGCTGAACAATTGGAGAGACCAAGGAAAGAAAATGGTATGTATGCAGCACAAGAGAAGTATTATTGTAGCTTTAAAAGTTAAAGATATAAATTGTTTTGTTTTCTATACAGTAGTAGCAAAGTGAGCATGTATATCCTAAATGTAAAAGCAAGTATGCATGCATACGTCTGTAGCACAAACCAACTTTAGGAGTCAACTGTAAGACTGTAGTCAGAGGTTATGGATTCAAATTCCACAAGCAACAACTATACAATACTGCATTTATTTAATAATATTGCATAACTGAAACTGCATACAAATGGCATGAATGCCCTTTTGTTAACTGTAATCCGTATAATTGGACAAAGCATATGTGCAATATATGCACATTGCAAGGATTAGTTGAGCTATCTATAAGATTGGTTGTACTTGTTAGGACATATGCTTAAATGTAATAATTAAGATAAAATAGCTGTATAACTGTGATAATGCATTTTTTTTCTCACATCCCAACCCTTATCTGTTTTTTTCTATTATGTGTCATTAGCATGTCTCCGTGTCATCATTCTGTAACAAATCACTAAATGCTTCATGGCACAGTTGGGTAGGTCAACCCCAGTGGGTCAGCCAGCCTCTGCTACACAGGCTCCAGCACTGATGCCCAGCATATCTGGGACATAACTTGGCTATATTGCCTCTGTTGCTTCTGCACTACCTGCACATTCAGGTAGCACTACCCCAGCAGCTAGTGCTGTGGTACCCTCTGGGAGTACTTGTGGAAGTGGGGATTTGATCATTTTCCAGGAAATGCCAGTGTTGGTACATAGGGTTGTGCACCACACAATTAGTGTATACCTATGATGGAAGGAGAGGCTTCTTGCCCTAATGGTCCATAGGAGTAGAAGAAATCAAGCACTCCAGCAGCCAGCAGAGTAAGGGGACAGTGATGACAGTCCTGCAGGTGAGGACTCAATTCTCACTATCCCCATGTTTAATGGGCATGAGCTTGCAATGACTCCACCCTCACCCCAATCATGGTGTCCCAGAAAGTTTTATGTCCCTCAAAATTCCTGTGTCTTGTTTCTCCTGTTTGTTTGCATTTGCTTCCTCACCTACCCAACTTTCCTGACCCAAAAATACCAATGTCCCTTTCCCAGCATTCCTCTCTTATTGATGTAAAAAAAATGGGCACCTGTTCCACAAAAAATATTGTCCCATCTCCATTTCACACATGTCTTCTTGATACACTTGATTTGGTCCAATTGACTACATAACATGATTACATTGTTGTCACCTCTCTTTGTGGAGGTGACAGTCTAAATTCAGCTAATATTCTATACATATTTTCATTTTACACTGTTAAAGAAATGGGTAACTATGGTCCTTTCCTCCCTCCCTCTTGCAGATTTCTACATTGCTTTTCCTTTGCTCTTCCCTCTGCCTGATCCCAATTCACCACATTCCTATCTACCTCATTTTAACACATATAATCTGGTTAGAAAATAGAATCACACACAACACACATAAGTGACAAAAAAGCAATGGAGCCCTTCACTTTTTGGCCTCTGTGTTTGCACAGAGTTTGGCATTGTGCACCAATGCCAAGTGATGGTGAACGGTTCTTGTTTGTTGCCGTTAACTACATGCAATGCTGCTTAAACATGCTGTGCTATGTCAAATTTAAAAAAAGTAATAATGTAAAAAGAATAAAGTATAATTTCAGTGCATTATCATTACTTATGCAACAGTACTGCATACACCTGGATTTGAACCCTATATCATATGGTCTCAAAAGGAACGTGTCAATGCATTTACACCTACTGCCACAGAGTCAACTAAGCAGCAGGTGTGTTTCATATACTCATTACTAACTCTCATAATTTTAGCAATGACCTTTGCATTTGTGCACTGCTTAACTATAGGCAAACAGGGAAACAGTAGAAATGTGTATCTCGCACATGCAAATACTTTGTCAGCCATCGCACAAACCCACTGCTTGATGTTGAGTTATGTAAAGTAAGTAATATCATATGTTATTTTTGTGTACTCTCCATTTAGCCTCCATGGCATGAAACTACATGTGGAAACATGAAAAACTATTGACCCTATCTAAGAAAATGTAACATATTTACAGTGCAACCTTGTGTTACCTCCCCCATGCACTGCAATCTTGTTCACAAATATATCAACTACACTACATAAATAACAAATGTCGTGTTATATACCATGCATATCTTTAGAATGACAATACATATTCCGATTTTCAAATACTTGCAGTAATGTGGATACCTGTTTACATATAGTTTCTTATAGCTGTCTCTTACAGTATTCCTGCATATTGGGACACAACCACCACATAGTACAAATTGTACACTCATCAATCTGGTAACATGCAGAACATGAAATATCTTGACAGTTGAACATGGCTATACATCCATTTCATGCAGGCCTCCCAACATCTTTTATCCAACACCCAGTGCTGATGTCATCCACCATAAGTTGTCCTGCAGCATTGTAAAAGTCAATCATGTGCCATTGCACTTGCATAAAGTACTGATTTCTCTTGTCTGTGTACTTATATAGGTAGGGGTTCTGTTCTCACTGCACTCAGCTGGGATGTGTGTGTGCTTGTGCACTTGCTTGACAATAAAGAGAGCATTTTACACCAGCATGTGGGACACTGCTATTAACATTTGCTCCTCATCAAACTCTGCTGATGTCATCACCTATAAACTTTTGTCTGACACTGTTCAAGTCAGACTTGAGGTGTGGCACTTGCCATAAATAAAGAGGGGTTTTCTGATGAAGTCTCTTAAAGTTAATTTGAGATGAAAGTGCTTATTTGCTGTTTTAAAATAAAGCTTTGGTGTTCCTGAAGGTGAACACGTTAATGTGGTACCTTGCACTGCAGTTCCTGCATTTAAAAGTACTTGTTTAGTGGTTTTTGGGTTGTTAAATACAGAGATCTCTAGTCACCGTACTTAGGTTGGGGTTTTGTTCTCACTGTAGTCAACTGGGGTGTGTGTGTGTAACACCTTTGCCACAGTGAGCTGTCACTCATCTTATTTTCCATACCTATGTATTCTTTTAGTTTCATAAACATTACTGTCTGATTTTACAGAACATCCATCAAGGTTTTACACCAGATGCATGTGCGATATCTGTTCTGTTGATGTACACAGCACATACATAGCTGATGACAACATTGATGGCATGCATTACATTCATGACAGTGTGGGTTGGGCCATATATAAAGAGAACAGCTTATGGTGGTTTAGGCCCATGTGTAGAAATGCAGAAGACAATCTGATGGGACACAGGAAGAAAGTAAGAGGAAGCGAGGACATCCAGCAAAGAGGTGGATGGATTGTGTTAAAGAAGATCTGTGCCAGTCAGGCATGAATGTTGAAGAAGGCAGGAGTGTGGCACTGAATTGAGAGAGTTGGCAACAGTTAACATGATACCCCGATCCAATGTAGAAAAATGGGAAAAAGAGCTGATGATGTTGATGATGATATATAATATAAATAAATATATATATATATATATATATATATATATATATATATATATATATATGGCATGAACACCAGTCAGCTAGTCTGTAGTGATCATAATGTCATACACAGGTATAGCAGCATCCCTCTTAACACCTCCAGCAGATGTTACAGTGCCAGGATGGTGAGCTTGATTACCCTCATAGATTGCTGACATGTCTTAATAGTTGTACAAGTGTGTTCATGCAAAACCATCTATGGTCACTCAGAATCTCATATGTTGTGTCAGAGACATGGGATTACTGGTGGTATTATTCTGATATTGTCCATGATTGTACGTGCTTCTTTTACTCTTTTCCATTGGCCTGTAACTGTGTCTCAGTTGTTGGAGACCTCTGCTGACATTGCACGCATAGACAGTCAAATCAGTTTGCATAGCTTCACAATATGCACTCAACACCTATTTTCTAACATTCCTGATAGACATCCTCTCCGTTGTTCATATCAGGATGTTTATTTCACAAAGACATCTTCTCCATTGTTATGTCACCTAGTATGACAGTCACATAAAATACATTTTCACTCTGAAGTCCATACTGTACCATGCTGATATATGATTAGTGTTCCTGCTACAACTGTCTTCTATATACATATCATGAACTGCTGTTCATGACAATGTTTCACCTGTCCTCTTTCCTTGTGTTCATTCCTAGAATTCATCTGTGTGTCCCTGTGCAATACACACACTTCCACTGACTGTTTATTTTAAATGGCAGTCCATGTATCCTTATAGATCATTTACACAAATTTTGTACAGAATGCCTGGAATGGGATTTCATAATACCCTGTACTGTATACACTGTCCTGTACTGTGTTTGGATCATACACATCACTATATAATAAACCCTGGTATCATTGTGGCATTCTGTGCAATACCACTAACCTAAATTGCTCTACTGTAAACAGGTTTGCTGTTCGTGTTTTCTTGCATGTATTCCTGGGCAGCAACATTGCTGCCAACCATGAAACCATGTGTGTTTATGTTTAAATGCAATGCTCTGCATGAATACATAACCACTGCTGCTGCTTGATGAATAGCTTTTTGCAGAATTTACTCTTCAGTGATTTAATATATACTTGTAAAAATGTGTTGTCTGACAAAATGCAACGAAGATTTCCATGACAACAGTCAGATAAGTACTACAGTTCAAATTCTGCATGTCTAAATACACATTCATGCCACACATTCACAAATCAGTCTCACAGCAATCTACGCACTCACTTAGGTCGACAGACTTACACATAACTCAGACTCATGGATGCACATGCAGCTACACAGACGCAAAAAGAGCAATACATGGATTCACAGACATAAATGCATGTGCATAGATGCATACAAATACACATACAACTAGAAAGGTATATGCACACATACACATGACACATATACATACACAAAACCTTTTCTTATTTTTTCTGCCATCATTAACTAAAAACTTGTGCAATATTCTTCTTTAATTAAAGAATAACACTGAATGCTTTTTTTCTAAAAGTCACCAAGTAACAAATAAACCATGCTTAGAAATATTGTTTCATATAAAAAAATGCAGATGTAATTTTTTAAGCACATTAATGTCACTAGTTTGGGCATTACTTTGATATAATTGACCTTCCTGGGGTTGGAAAACTCTCCTCTTATGCCATTTGGCCATAAAAAGTCATCTGGTTGGAACTTTAATTCATTATAATGTCCAACTGTCAGGCATTATCATTCATTATATCTTAAAAGGAAAAGTTGCAAAAGTTTTATATCCTTTAAAATGCAGTTATACAGTTTTATGTGTCATTCCATTATTATCACAAATACAGTGTCACTTGTACAGAATGTAATACCATATGGATTTTTCACTGCCAGTCTACCAGTTGCTATAAACTACTGACTTTTGGTCATTCTCCTCATAAATAGCTGTTGTTCTTCTAGCAAAACAAATTGATTTTCCCATAGATGAATATGCTCTTGATAATTGCCAGATATACTGCATGTTATCGTAGGTTCCTTAGAGTCTAATGAATTTGATAACACCATACATATGTATTATTTTCATGTGATACTGACATTTAAAGCCATTTTCCAATACTTGTATCTTTTGTGAAAGGAGTGATGTAGCTTTATATTTCTATTTATACTAAATGCCATTAGCAGTCATGACATTATTGTATTATATTGGTCTTGCCATTGGCTATTGCTGTGGTCAACACTGCAGCGATATATCTGTCCAGCTAAATGGCTGCTTCCTTTTCTGAAAAAAAATTTATCTCCATTTTCCTTCTGCTGCTTTCTATTTCTTGTCTTGAGTGATGTTCCTGTCTTTCTTTTATATGTTGAATGCTGCCTTCACTAAGTAGATCATCAGTATCACAAACATCTCTCCCAATTTATTTCTTTCACTGCAATCTCCATGTTTTGGTGCTTGCCAGTGCTGAGCTCCATCTCACTGTGCTTTTTGGTAATGCTTACAAGTATACTGTATTGCTCAGGTATACTGTTGCTTGCTTCCTCTCTTTACAACTTTAATACTTTTCCCAGTCTCAAGATACCTGTGGTGGTGCTACACCCTTTGCTATCTTTTATGTGGTTTATAATAGTGAGACGCTCGGACTGCATTTTTATGTCGGTGTCTGGGATATTATTTTGCACCTTTCTCATCATTGTACCTCATACTCCAGAAACCATAATTAGCCTTCAACTTTCTCTACCTTATGGTTACTCAAGGACAATATTTCATGCACATGTATCACACACCAGTTTCTTTCTTACAGCAATGAGTACGAATTTCAGACTGCACTTTATAAATGCTATTATTTTAAATTACAAGAACTACTGTTGATTTCAGTCCCAATATGAAAAATGAATGTATATTATGTTATGTTACTAAACAGTTTAAAAAGTAAATAGCTATAAACATACTTTGTAATTATTATTTATATTTCATGCAATGTTCAACCACTGACAACAAAGAAACATAGACTGTGATGCTAGATAACAGTTAATCATAAAATTGTTACAACTCTATACCTTTCAAGGTCAGCTTCAGATAGTAGTTAACATGGCTACCACATCCTCCAAACCACAAGATAATCATTTTGCTCTTCCATTTTCCACTCTAAGGATCCTCAAACTCTATTGATAGCCATTTTCTTGTATGCAACCTGTTGCTAAAACTGCTTGTTCCCCCTACTTTAGAACTGCCAGATTACTGACATACTATGCTTCCTTATTGTCACCTCACTCTGTTTTTGAAAATGCTGTTCTGTGTACATGACTGTCTTGTTGAGTAACTTAAACATTTCCATCATGCACATCTGCTTCATCAAATTCCTTAAGATTAAATAATTTCAATTCTAATACTATATTGTATAAAATCTGATGATTTGACTAAAATGCCCAGCACTGTACTTTCTAACTGCTGGATTCAAACCATAAACTTTCAGTATATTAATCATCAGAAAAAGTGAATTCATTATGAACCATAATTCTTCATCAGCGCTGTATTTTCAAAGAGCTCAATACATATTGTAAAATGAAAGCTAAATTAAGTTATTCTATATACATTTCACTCCATTTCTGAGAGAGAGTGATAAAGAGAGAGAGAGAGAGAGAGAACTGTATGTATATTTATACCTAATCTAACACTTTCGATATGTTTCTGCAGTAGACACAATTTTAGACTCCATTGCTAGGCAGTCCTCTGTCATTTCTACATGTGTATGTCTTCTGAATCTCTGGGGGTCATATGGTATGGACAGTCTCCTCCAGACTGCACTGGATGTGGGAGGGGATATACACTACTTCTGTATAGTAAATCAGTGATTCTTTCTTCCTGTTTTTCACACTAATTTTGCATGGAGTAGTTGCACATGGTGAGGAGTGTCTAAGGCAACATTTAGAAAGGTTGATTATATTAGCACAAATGTGGCAACTGAGCTACTTGCAGAGAAATGGAAAACAGTATCTAAGACCACAACAACCATGTTACAGACTATCAGTGATTGATAGTAAAAACTAAGGTAATAAAAAAAAGAAAAGAAAGAAATGTAATGCTGGAGTTTCAATTATATGAAGATTTTGCTGCCAGTAGGAAAATGTGGCATCAACAAATAAAATACCAAGATGCATATTTAGTGGGGCAAAGTCTATAAGTGATAAGGTAATGCATTCACTCTAAGAGGCCCTGGTCAGGTCATACCTTGAGCAGCGTATGATGCAGTAAATGCCAAACAATGACAAGGATATCAACTTGTAAGAAGGAGGCCTTGCAAAGACCAACAGAAAGATGGAAAGGGAAAGATATGCCCAGAGACTACAGGAGAGGAAATTCTTCTCACTACTGAAGAGAAATGAAGAAATAATATGTGAGCAAGAGATCAAATCAGGAATATGTGGAGATTAGTCTTGGATTGGGAAGTCAAATGAGCAAAGATGGGGGAGGCACAGACATCATACTGTAGGGACTAAATTCCTCCTGGATCTACAAAACTGCTACTTCATGGACAGAATTGTGGAACCATGAAAGAGACTATGAGAATGGATGGTTGAAACAGAATCCATGGAGGAATTCATGACAGCACTTTCTATACAAAGAAAGGGTGAGGTAGAAGGCACAGGTGGAGCACAGGCAGAATGTTAAATGTACTTAAACCATACACCAGATATACTCACTGTCTCCTGTTGTCAAACAAATGTAACGTAATGTTACCTTTGAGTACTTCCATCTATGCTACTTATACCTCAGATCATGTGTCCTTGGCTTTCTTTTTGTAGTTGGCCTTTAATGCATTTTGTACTGTATTTAAACTGCCTAATTTATTGCACTCATCTATATATGCCTTCTTAATTTATCCACCCCACTGCATAACTGACCTATTGAAAATGAGTGGGTCACTTTAAAATGAAATCTACTTTCCCTTCCAGTTGCATTGTTATGTGAGATATAAACATTTCAGAAAAGGTTCATCTTTGTATTCAGTGGTGGCATCTCATCTGTAATAATATACATTCTGAATAGGGTGCATTTATCATTAACTTCTTATTTATGCTGTGCCTTCCAGCATATAATTTACCTAGGTCACTTCCCACCAACTCATAAGCAAATGCATTCTTAGATTTTAATTGGGTTAGGTGTACTTCTCTCAAGTTATATAGCTTTGGGCACCCAGGATAAATAGCTCAATTAGATGCATCTGAAAAAAAAAACAGCACAATTTAGAATCAAAGCTTTCTTCAATTTTGTGTCTCTGGGTGTTTAAAAATTCAATATGCATTTGTCTCTAAAGCGATTTCATTTTTGCATCCTACTACATTCAGGCAGCATTGTTATCTTTCTTCTATTTTGTAGAAAGGAAACATCTACCAGTTCATTAGTTCATTTCTTTCATTTTTAAAAAAAAAAAAAAAAAAAAAAAAAAAAACACCATGTTTTGAGTATCTTCCACGGTACACCTAAAATCCAGGAGCAAGTTTGAAAAGCAACTAATGTATGCCACAATAATTTTAATGAAAATAATATAATGAGCACTTGTGTTATGGGTACTCCTGCTGATTGATGTATGTGCCTAGCATCCATTTTCCTTCTTTCTGAGCTCTAAGCAAGTGTATTAATGTCTATTATATACCCCAATCCCCAAAAGCGTGCAGCTGATTGGCGTGCCCACGTTGTCATCGAAAGTTATACTAATGGATTGTTAAACCCAGAGCAATAATTTAAAGTTGTGTTGCACAAGAAAGCAAAGCAATATTCTCACATGTTAATTAGTTTAAGTAATTACTAATATAGAGACAAATTAAAAAGCAGGGCGAGCTGTTGTTTATTGTAACATAACTATGTTAAACAAACATAACAATAGCGAGATAAAAAAAAGCAACGGAGATCTTGCTTATGCCATTATTTAAGAAAAATTTTCTTTAAATATTTCTAATAGCAATAACCCACTTCCTTCTGGTGTTAAAGGTAATATACCTGCTAGCCTTCGGTTGTTGTCACGTTGTTTGCTCCTCCGGGACCAAACCAAATCGTGGGTAACTTATCACTCCCACACCCAGGCGTGGGTTATTGCTATATAGTTGTAAGAGGACCATTTCTGCAGTCACGTGGTCCACTTGCTACTACATTCTTTCCTTGCCCCTGTTTCCTTTCCATTTAAAACGAGAAGTTTTATCATTACTGTCAACCAAGGGGAGATCATTCTTCCTCACCTTTCACCTTTACTCTTTTGAATGCATTTGCCACCTTCCAGCTTTTTTTAAGCTTTGACTGGTTTAGTTTTCTGCCAGGATCAGACTTACTTCACTCTGCTTTCTGAATTCTAGATACACTTTCCCTGAACTCTTGTTCACCTTTCTTTCATGTTGTTGTCCCAAGCTCCCTTTCTCCTTATTGGCAGCAGTTATGAGCTGCTTTGTAAAAGGAATACATGACATAATGTAGTCATACACTCACCTTTCCAGCAGTCACAGATTCTGGCAGCATACCAGCTTTCTGACATTCTGACAAGGGTAAGTTCTCAGAACTGAGTAAGTGTAAAGAATGGTCTTATAGCAAATGAAACCTCCATTTAATGTACAAAAGTAATTAAAGAATCTGTAGTGGTCAGGCTTAGAATATGACATTTGTCTCATAAGCAAGGTGGCAGTATCACAGCCTCTTACTGACAGGTACATTAATGACCTCTTCAAATCTCATGTGCTTATAAGTAATCAGTACAAGACAGACTCTGATTCAGACTATTATGCTTTTTGTCTGTGCTGTCCTTTAATGACTGCCACTCTGAATATCACCTGTGTAAATTTATGGACGTTGGACATCTGCAGTGTAATTTCTCCAGTCTTAGGTTATTGCTGAAACTCATTCTGAAGGAACAATGAGCTTCTATTGCAATTAAGCAAATAAAATAAAAAAATAAAATAAAATAAAATAAAAATAAAGTAAGCAAACATGCACATGTATGTGTATTTGTATGTATGTGTATGTGTCTGTGTGTGTTTACAATAATCTTTATGTTCTCTGTCTTGTGTCTGTTAAGGGCTCAAAAAAAAAACAATGAAACAAACATAAGCAGTTAAAAAGGATAAGGAGGACTTATCGCACCTTCCACTTAACAAAAACTGCAAAACATTTTTGATGCCATATCAAAGAACATTATATCTATAAGCTGCAACTCTAATGCATTAACAGAAGCTTTGATTTCCTCAGTCACCTATTTGTCTGCATTACTCTAAACAAGTTGTTCATAGGTTTTGTTTCCAAGCTTACAACCTGTTAGCCTTCAAGAAACTCCATGATGCTTATAAATATCATTGTTGAATACTGTACCTATTATGTGAGCAGTAACCTGTTCCACAGATATAAAAGATAGTGGCTAACAACTTTCTGATATTTTCTGTTATTTATGCTAATGTAATCAGTAGGTTTCTGTGTCCTCTGTTGGTTACACTTGTAGAACATATTCTGTGCACATTTTCAAACAGACTTGGGTTACACGTGTTATTGTATACAAAGGTGAGCCACCATTAATGTCTGTAGATTACATAATGCATGTAATTTTTCAAGTAGTTTATATTTTTTCTCCATCTATCTCCTTTCTTAACATCCTCTGAATGTCTTGATATGAGTCAATTAGATCTTTTTGCTGTAAAATTCAGCATTACTGTTTTATAATTGGTCTTGTCAAAATGGTCTTCTGACCATTTCTAGCTAATGCCCTTTTTAATTCATCATTCAGTCAGTTTTTTGCTGTGTGAAAGGAATTTTTTAACATACCTTGCACAAACCAAGAAAGGCAGAGTACTGACTAAGAAATATTCGACATGTGAGTGGATTCTAATGTGTGTAATCATGTACGTAGCCAAGGAATTTTGGAATCACCCATCAATTTTCAGGCTGTTGCCCCCTCCATGACATAGCACAGATGGGCTTTATTCCCTAGGTCTTTAAAGCTGCACCATATATATATATATATATATATATATATATATATATATATATATATATTGAAAGTGTTAAATTAAAAATTCAATAACTGATCAAGTAATAGAACAAGAATATATCATCCTCAATATAGTCATTGTCTTTGCTTGCTGGTGGAAGGAGACATACTGGCTGCCAATTTAGTGGCACCTACAGAAGGGTAGGTGATCATCCATGAAAAAGGCCAGTACAGACTCATGTTGTAAAGAGGCTTACATGGTAATGAGACAGGGATGATGCAGACAGGTGTATGCACATCATTCTGTATCCAAGCAGCCACTTCCAGACAGCTAACCACCTACATTGGGGGTAGGAGGGATGGGGAGGAGACCTCCATGGGAACAGTAGACTGTCCAACTTACTAATTCCTTTCTTGTATAAAGGGGAGCATGTAAGCAATCAGGCCACTGAAATGGTACCAATGGCAATAGGGCTTGTGCTCTGTTCAAGATTGCCTGCCTCTCACTCCTGGAGGAAAAAATGGGATGACAGGTCACAAATAGGTGAACCATTACACAAGGTCCCAGGGAGGATTAAAAAAATCAGGTTTGCAATTATTCTGCAAATTTACAAACCTACTGGACATGATGCCCTTACCTGACCACCTCTTACCCGACATCATAAAAGTATGGACCATATGAGTTGATCAAATTTAGTGAAACCTGCAGTAAGTATAAAGTATTGTCCTAGCCAGTACAAAAAAAAGAAGAAAAAAACATGCTATTGCAATCAATACACAACTTCTTTATTCTGGACATTTCCAAGCCTTTCCTTTATTCTATGATGTCAGTAACAATGAGATATTCCTTTTTTGTGTGCCATTTGCATGACTCACTAATTAAATTCAAACCTAAGAGTGCCAGCACTTACAATCCAGTCAATGGTATTCCTAATGCGCTCTACGTCCACACAATGCCAGTTAATGAAGTTGACAAATACCTGAGGAACTTAAAATCAAGGTCAGTAGTTACTGACTACCCCCCCTCCCATCTCCCCTCAGCATTCCTAAAGATTGTAGGCCATAGCATATCCAAGAAAACTACGACCAGGTCCAGAGGAGTAGCTAGGCCAGGTCTAGTCCCTCATTTGTGCCACCTCCCCTCTCCCACACACAAAAAAGTTTATTTTTTAAATAAAAATGAGAAACTGCCTTGACAACTTTTCACAAAAACATAAGAGACCAAGAGGATCAAACACATGTCCAAACAGAAGTTTTATTGAAATGTTAATGCATTTTCAGAGTTATTTAACTGTCATGTGATGCATAACCAAACACAGCTTTTCCAATTTCAAGAAATCACACAGATTTAAAAAATAAAGCAGAATTCAGCACAATATGCATCTCTTTGCAGGTACAGTCCAAATGACAACAGCAACATAACACATTATACTAATAAGAGTTTGGTAAACGTGGACTGCAACACAGAAATAACTTTGGCTGTGACACAAACAAAAAAATCATGACCCAAAGGAGAAGCAGCTAAAATATACATTCTGAGCCTTCAATATTATTTACATGTATATATATATATATATATATATATATATATATATATATATATATATATATATATATATATATATATATATATATATATATATATACATACATATATATATTTACACACACACACACACACACACACACACACACACATATACACACGTGTGTGTGTGTGTGTGTGTGTGTGTGTGTGTGTGTGTGTGTATACTGCACAAAAAGCTTTAGTGTACATTGCCACACTATTTGTACCTGGAGTTTACATCACATTGACAGCTCCTCATAACACAATATTTTAATAATTACTGCATTTCATTGAACACTGGATCATCTACATAGCAATGTGTGGTTTATTGTCTGCTAATAGCATGCCTCAGTGACATAATAAGATATCAGATACTTACACTGACTGAGATTAATGTTTAGCAACAGAAGTGTGCTCTACTAGACAACATATGTTGCACCTCAGAGTCCCTTATTTCAGTTATAAAATGACCTCCATACATAACAAATAAAGATAAATGCAAAGTGTAGGCAAATAAGCAAGAGAATAAATTAAAAAAAAATTGGGGAAAAAGAAAAAAAAATAGTCCATTGGATTAAATTGCTTTAGACATTATGAGTTGTACTGGGTTTATCTAATTCTTACAAGGTACAGCATTTGATTCTAACCTTTGGGATGGGAAATTTGGCAAGGCTTTAAATTACCCACAAGGGCAGTTAGCCTAGTACTAACCTATGAATTTAAACACACACACACACACACACACACACACACACACACACACACACACACACACACACACACACACACACACAAAACAAACAAAAATATTTTGTTACTGCACAAAACAATCCATGATAGGTACAGATCCAGCTCACATGCTAGTCATCAATAAAGAAAGTCCCCAAGCTACAATTAGCTCTATTTTAATTATAATACACATTTTATAAAAAAAACTGGTAATAATCTTAAATATCAAATCCAATAACTATTTGTATACTACATTACATATACCTATAGTATTTTATGATACTCTTCAGCTGCTTAAACTACAGAGGAAAAAGAAAAGTTTCCAAAACCCTCCACTAATCTCTGGCTCAGACATACAGTATAATACTTTATGAAGCACAATTTTCTTATACAGCAAACCTGCAGTAATCATGATTATTTTAAGGTACTCTAATGGAGAAATTTAAATGTCAATTAATTGATTTTTCTCCTTAGTTCACCTTGGCAACCAAAGGACTTTCAGAGTATTAAGCAACATGCGCTGAATACTTAGCCCTGGCCACTGACTATACCTCTCGACTGTCCAGATTTTCATAGAATGTCCTTAGTTTCACCACATAAAATTTGTGGCTTTCTGGCAAATCATTGAGGACTAACTCATTCAATAATGGCATACATCTGTGTGTTTCAGACTTCATTTCCTTCAGAAAATGCACAATACAAATTCTGTTATTCCAGGAACTTCCTAAGTTTAAACATTAGAATTATTATATTTAAAACCTGTCCTTATTTTTTGGCATTTGATCTAATTTTTTCAGGCTTCGTCTAGATTTTTTGTGCTAGGAGGTTGAGAGGTATGTCTCCCTGAAACTGCTTTCATGAAACAGACATATGTTACTTGTTTTCAATGACCAAGAATTGAAATACAAATTTGGAGAGCATAAATGGCTCACCCTCATATTAGGGGTGTAGGGGATCCTGCCCCCCTCTTGCAAAATCACTTAAATTTCAGAGAACCTATTAATCAAGGGGACTAATCATCTGAAAAAGTATTTACTATAATCTTGTTTTAAAGTCAAGGATACACAGTAAAATTATGTTTGGCTTTGTTGCATTGCTGCCTATCCAGCAGTGTAGCTGCATTGCTTGATTTCTTTCTCTAAATGTCCTGGCAATTTCTTCAGTAGTTTGTCTAAGTATGCACACACATTCAGATGACACCAGACATGAACAGTTTCACCAGCATCCCCTATAGTAGTCTGCTAATGTATTCACAAGCATCAAAATGAAAGATTTCCCCCAAAGATCCCTTCAGTAGTTTGTCCATGCATGCACAAGTAAAAAAATGAGTAATTTCCCCCAAAGTTCCCCTCAATATTTTGTTCATGTATGCACAAGCACTCAAATGACACAAAAATGAATAATTTCCCCAACTATCCTATCAGTAGTCTGCCTGTGCATGCACAAGCATTATCCCCCCAAACAATCTCTTCTGCAGTTTGTCCAAGTATACACAAGTACTCAGATGACACCAGAATTAAGGAATTTTTCCAATGACTCCTTCTGTAGTTTTCCCATGCATGTGCAAGCACAAAACTGAAATATTTCCCCAAAGATCCCTCCAGTGGTTTGTCCATGTATACAAAACCTCTTCAATGATACAAAAATGAAACATTTTCAAGTTTCCACAAGCACCAAATAAAAAGTTTCACACAATGACCCAATCAGCAGTCTGTCAAAGTTTGCACAAGCACCAAAATGTAACAAAGCCTTAAGCAGTCTGTGCAAGTTTGCATGAACACCAGCATGAAATGTTTCCCCATCAACCCCTTCAACAGTCAGTCCAAGTTTGCACAAGCACCAAAATTAAATGTTTTCCACAGCAATCCAATCAGCAGTATGTCCAAATTTGCACAAGCACCAGAATGCAATGTTCATAGGTTCTTAGGTGTCTACAAGGCTAATGGCCCCGGAGCCTTTACAAGCCTAGCCCATAGGATTACCCTGGCATCATGCCACCCAACCTTAGTTCTCAGTGCATCTGTCGAGTAGAGCTAATGGAGTGATCCCCGGGGTAAATTTTCTATTTCCCATCCCCTCATCAAGATTTCTCTTGAAGGGGGCCAGTGAAGTGCTCCGCTTGTCATGTATGGAAAGTCTATTCCATAGCATGGGCACTCTCTGGATTATGAACCTGTCCCTCCAGCTTGTTCTGTTGATTGTGGTAATGAGGTTGAGGTCTCTGGCACATGTGGTGTACAGAGACATTGGGATTTCTTTAGATGCAGCATTTCTAACAGAGCTAGGTCAGACATGGCTTTGTAAGTCAAGCAGAGATTGCCTCTAAGTAGCCGATATGAGATAGAGAATAGTTGGAGTTTTTTGAGTCTGTTCATATAGGACAAGTGTTTAAGGCCTAGGATCCTCTTTGTGAGGTACTTTTGCGACCTCTCCAGTTGTTGTAGGTGTCTAGTGAGGTACATGCCAAATGGGGTATTGTACTCAATGACTGGCGTAATGAGGGAAGAGTAGAGGGAGACAATGACCTCTTTCTTCCTGGATGCAAAACCTTTAGTAATGAGATGTGGCACATAGAATGACTTTCTGACCACAGTGGCAATGTGGTGGTCAAAAGAGAGACTGCTGTCAACCTGTGTTCCCAGATCTTTTATGATGCCTTCTGTGTTCAGTGGACTACCATCGATGTGGTAATTTATGGGAACTGGGTATTTCCCAAAGGAGATGTTGACACATTTTTTGGCATTGAGCTTAAGGCCATGATTCTGACACCAGTCGTTAGTTTCAGTGAGGCCTTTATGTAGGATGTCAACATCACTTGGGGAGTTAATTATGTCTCCCAACTTGCAATCCTCTGCAAACTTTGTCAGCCAGAGTCCATTCGTGTTGACCTGGACTTTAGAGAAGTAGATACCAAACAGGAGAGGACCCAGGACCGAACCCTGTGGGACTCCACTCATGACTGGTCAGCAGTCTGACTTGGAGTCAGCTACTTTCACACTGTGGGTTCTATCTGTAAGACAGTTTGCAACCCACCTAGTGATATAGTGGTTGATGCCTAGCTTAGTGAGTTTTTCTATGATTCCTGAGTGGAGGAATGGTATCAAAGGCCTTGGCCAGATCAAGGTAGACTGTATGAACCACCATGCCTTCATCCACATCTCTGGTGACTGACTCAAAGAAGTCAACCAGGTTGAGCAGGCATGATCTACCCTTCACAAAACCAAACTGTGTGGGATACAGAGTTTGGAGATTCCCTATATCCTTGCTTATTAGGTCCATGATGATGTGTTCCATAGCTTTGCATATCAGACTTGTCAGGTTAATGGGGCAATAGTTCCCAGGGTCTGTAGGCACTCCTCCTTTGTGGAGAGGGATGACTGTAGCAGTGCACCATTTGGTAGAGACAAAGCCTGAGGTGAGGCTGTGATTGAACAGGGCACACAGGTGAGGAACCAGTTCACTCTGTAGTTCATGTAAAACATAGCCAAGGATACTGTCAGGTCCCACAGAAGCTGTATTCTTTGCCTTGGACAGTACTATTTTAACCTGTGCAGCAGTAATACTGGGTGCCTGGCAATCTACTGCTATTGTGATTGGTCCTTTGGGGGGGGGGGTAAAGTCACTGAATCTGTTGGCCAGTATATTGACAATATCTGTTGTCTTGGTATAGGAGGTGCCATTGTGCAACAGCTCCAAGCAAATCTGAGTATTGCCATGGAGATTCTTTCATAACTATAGAAGGCCTTGTGGTTGTCTTTACTATCTGCTGCAATTCTGTTTTCATAGCTAGCTTTAGAGGATTTGATGAAGGATCTTAACTTTTTGTTGAGGCTGATAAGGGAGTTTTTCCAGTCTTGGGATTTTACCTTATTCCGCATCAGTTTCCTCCTTCTGTTGTAGAGTTTGTTTATGGCAGGAGACTACCAGATTTGCTTCCTTTTTTTTGGAGGAGAACATCTTGGTTCTTTTGGGTATGGCAAGATCCATGCATTTGTATAATTGTTCGTACAGGGCATTAGTGTATGATTCAGTGGTTATGCAGCTGTTCTGCAATTGCATGGGTGCTGTGAAGTTAGCCACCTCTGTTTTTAGGAGTCTAAAGTCAGCTTTGGAGATGTTTTTCATGGTGGTTACCTTTGTGTGGGGGTGGGAGGGATGTGGATTTCCAAGGTGATTAATTTGTGGTTAGATCTAACCAGAGAGCTATTGACTATTTGTATAAAGCAATGGTCACCCTTGTTAGTAATGACCAGGTCAAGGATGTTGCTACCTCTAGTGGGGGTAAGAACAAGCTAGTCCAGGGCATTGGAATTAATTAATTCCAGGAAACAATGGGTAAGTGTATTGGTACACGAGTAGTTTTCCCAGTTAATGGAGGGGTAGTTGAAGTCTCCCAGTATGAGAGTGTTAGGCTGGACCCTAATATTCTCCAGGGTGATTAGGAACATGGAGTGTGAGTCTTGGGAAAGGGTTGGGGACCTACAGCAGGCTACGACTTGAATCACTGTCAATGTTAGCTGCACCTGAAGTATCTCTGGTACATTATGTTGGGCTACCAGTCTGGAGGTGTTCGCATCCTTTATGAATATGGAAACACCACCACCTTTGGAGCTTTGGTCCAAGTTCTGGGGCCAAAAGGTGTGGAATGAGTTATACCCTGGTAGTGCAGGGGTGCTTTCTGTTGCCTTGAACCAGGTCTCTGTTACAACACAAATGTCGATGTTCTCCATTTTAAGGAGTGCTTTAAGTGAGTGCATTTTGAGATTTAGACTTCTAGCATTGAGCAGCATGACCCTCAGATTGCAATTGTCTGTAGCTGTTATGGTGGTGATTTGGTCTTTGGATCACCACCTAAAAAAGGCACTATAGGGGTGGCAAGAGCCTTGGCTAGTATCCAGAACCCCAGGGGTGACAGATGCAGGTCATCTCTAGCAAAGCATCAAGGTATATCAGTCTTGTCATCCCAGGCAGACAGATACTGGATCCCCTTAGAATGACACCTGAAATGTAGCTAATTGTTGAAATCAATCATTTTCTGCTTGTACTGTGGTATCATTCTTGCTGATGGTAGGAGGCTGCTCAGGGCTAGGGTCATACCCGCCTGGGCTACGTAATCTGAGAGTTCCTCCATGTCTCTTTTCATGGAGCCCAGGGAGATATGCCTCAGAAAACCAAAGAAACCATGTTGGGTAAAACCTTGGTGCAGAAATAAATCCAAATGAAAGGTAAAAAGTAAAAAATGCACCAAGATAACACACAGCAAATGTTTAATCACAGCAAAGTACAAAATGGTAAGTGCTTTCACAACCGAAGTTGCTTCATCAAACACCACAGTAAAAAATGCACAAAATTAGTCTAATGTATTTAACTATTAGTTTCCAAGTATTCTATTTAACTTTTTCCTGCATAGTATTTTTCTATGTTTTATTATGATTTTATAAGTTTTTTAAGTGCTTTCTCATGTATAGTATTTTATTCCTTCTTGTACAATGTTTTTAAGCAATGTTTTTAAGCAATGCTTTTTTTAGTTTGAGCATGGGGCTTAATTGTTTTTCACTGCTACTTAATCATTGTGCAATTTTTATTGATTAATTGGCATTTTAGAATCTCTATTTAAACCTGTGCATTTTTGCTGTGTGTTATCTTGGTGCATTTTTTACTTTTTACCTTTCATTTGGAGATATGCCTCAGGTCATTCTCACCCACATGTACAATGACAGAGTCATATTTGTAACTGTTGTTGAGGGACCTGAGTGCATGCATTATGTGGCAGATCCTGGCACCTGACAGGCAGCTGACTGTTACTTTTTCCTTATTCAACCTAGTGAGTGGGACATCAGTGTGCCTCACTATTGAGTCACCTATGACTAGTGTGTTGGGCATGCTATTTTGCTTTAGGGGCCTTGGTTGAGTGGCTCACTTTTTAGGAGAGTTATGTGTCTTGTGATTAGTGTTGTGTTGTAGTGGTCGAGTGTGTTTCTGACTTGGAGGTTTCTGCTGTTTGGGTAAATTTTTATTGAGAGCCACCACAAAGGTGGGTGTGTGGTTTGTGTTTTTATGTGAAGGCAGTGCTAGTGTGTGTCCTGGAGGGCTATGTGTTCCATGTAGTGTGGTGCAAGTGTTGAACTTCTCCTCCTGACCAGCTATTCCGGTCTTGGCTGGAGAGTGTGTGGCTTCCAATTTGGATATATAAGTGCATCTCTTGCAAGTCTGAGTGTTGGGATGTAAGAGCAGAGGGTTGTCCGTGTACATGAAGCAGTTTCTACAGTGCCTCAGGATGCCCAAGATCACCAGATTAATAGGAGAAAGCACAGGGCACTGACCTTTTGATATGGCTGGAGGGGTGGGCATTAATAATAGGTACTGGAGCTGTTTCCTTGTAGAACGTTTAGTGCTGGTAGCACTTTTTTTGTGTGCTACAATAATTGCGACAAGAAGTGTGGTAAAGTACTAGACTAATAAGCTAGTAGAAGTGCAGGAGAGGGGAGAACTAGCAGATCTAAGGGAAAATTTGAAGAGCAGTCTTATTCTGTAAAAATATTGATATGTATATATCATGTGTTTGCATTTCTGCTTTGCCTCGCTAACTTTCTTGTATAACTGATTTTGACCACATTTTTTACTCAAATGTTTGATTCTCTGTAAACTGTTTTTTTGGAGCTTTTCTCATCATGTCTCCACTGAAAATGGGACACAAGCCCAGCTGGACCAATCCTTTTAACAAATGTCAACAAATAAAAATAAATAAATACATATTAAATATATTTAAACCTTTCAATGTAGCTGATCTGTCCAGAGATATTTAAGTTCTGAGAGAACTTGCATATTTATTTGGTGACACTGTGGGCCACTGCTAATAGCATTGCACTTAGTCAAACTACCATTTGTACTAATATTAACATTACATAGTAAGATTAGCATCCTTTGTTAAGGGCCTTAAAGCAGCTGTTAAGGAACAGGCTGGTGGTGGTGATAACTAACTTATAGTCTGGGCAAAAGGGGGCATAGCTAATAAACCTGTGCCAGCCTTTCCCAGGTGTGTGTGTGTGTGTGTGTGTGTGTGTGTGTGTGTGTGTGTGTGTGTGTGTGTGTGTGTGTGTGTGTGTGTGTGTGTGTGTGTGTGTGTGTGTGTGCGCTCTTAAAGGAAATTGCACTTGATGCACAGAGCTGCATCTGAAAATACTGTGTGTGCCTTATCATCTTCGCAATGCATGTCCTGCACTGTTGCCAGTGATGAGGACTGAGGTTCCTTGATTACTGGTCTTGTGGTGGGTCATCACATTTATTGGTTGGCAGTGGTGAGATATCCACATATTGAGATTCAGTGGTGTGGATATTGAATTCCTGTAGCATGCAAACAGTGGTCACTAAAAAAGGTGTTTGTACCCTCTAACAGCCACACAGTCAACATTCAGAGTTTCATATCACAATAGTTTTATTTATTTTTTGTTAGCTTAGTTAGTCAGGGAGAGAAGGCAAGGATGTCAGCAGAGGTGTATGGCAAACTGACAAGGAGCCAGTTGGCTGAGATGTTCCAAGGCAAAGGACTGGGGCATGCCAACCTGACTAAAGCAGAAATGATTGCAGCCTTGGTGACAGCTACATCACAGACCAGCAACCAGGTGGACAACCATACTGGCCTTGGGGATGTACAACTCTCAGAAAATGGAGAGTTCAACCTTTCCGCGGAGGACTTAAAAATCCATCTGGAGTTAAAAAGGTTTGAACTGAAGGCCAAACAGCTGGAACTAGAATCAGAAGAGAGACTACCATTTGGAGGCTGAAGAAAAGGAGAAACAGATGGCATTCAAATCTGCAGAGAGACTGAGATGTTTGGAGGCTGAAGAAAATGAGAGGCAGAGGCAACATGAAAAGGAGATGCTGACTCTTCACCAGGGTCATGGAGGTAATAGAGAAGGCAGTAAGTGAAGCCCAGAAATAACAAAGCTCAGTAAATTTCTTCCCCAATTTACAGAAGGTGATAATTTTGATAGTTTTATTCATATATTTGAAAGGCTGCGTAAACAATGTAATTTTGACCAAGGTCTCTGGATACGGTTGCTGACCCCATTACTCCATGGTAAAGCTGTAACTGCTATTTCTAAATTGTCTGATACTGATTCTTTAAATTATAATACTGTTAAAAATTGTTTATTAGAGTGTTTTAAGTTAACACTTGAAGCTTACAGAAAAAAGTTTTGTGAGCATAGACGCAAGGCAGGTAGAAGTGTGAGTGAATATATTGCTGAGTAAAGCACTTATTCTCATAGATGGGTGATTGGGTGTCAGGTCACCACATTTGAAGGGATGGCAGACCTTTTTGTGAGGGAACAAGCCTTTAGCATTTTGCCTGAGGACATGAGAATCTCATTAGCAGGAAGGGAATAGAATACAACAGATGAGGTGGGGAAAAGGCAGACCTACAACTAGCAAGCAGGGCATCACTGCAGAAGGGATATCCAGTGCTGCTCATGGGTCTAAGGGAACTCATGGTGGGCTGCCTAAGCCACCCCAACATAGCCTGCTAGTAGCAGGGTAAGACCCTAGTTCAGGTAGCTAGCCAGGATAAAGTGTTAAATGTTTTAAATGTAACCAGTGGGAGCCATGTAGAATATAGATGTCCACAAAGACAAGGTGGGGAACAAAAGGTGGGAGAGCCAGTAAGTGGGAATGAAAGAATTCCAGCAGCAAGCTGTCTGCCAACAACAAGGGTATCAAACTACCACAAGAGGTTATATCCTATCTTAGTAGATAGAAAACAGACCACTGCTAAGAGAGACACAGCCTCTGACATAACCATCATGAAGCCTGCAATTGTTAAACAGGAGCACTAATTGTTTGGGCAGTCTACACCAGTCAGAGCTTTAGAAGGGACTCCATTCCAAATACCTTTGGCTAGGGTTCACCTTGACTGGGAGGATGGAAACGGAAGCAGCAAATAGATGTGTTTGATGATATCCCTGCAGGTGTCCTGACAGGGAATGATTTTGATGATGCAGTACCTTGTGTGCATGCAGTCACACGCATTCAGGCTAGAGATAAGCATGTGGGTCTGGTAGCCTGCCAGGGACCAAGACAGACTTCACACTTAAAGCCAGGACTGGTGAGGTGGCTACTTCAGGGAGGGAGCTACCCAGTAGCAGTGAGACTGAAGCTGCTGGTGGGTACTTATGTTCCCTTGGACAGAGTGAATGTAAGGGCAGAGGTAAGTAGTAGTACCCAGGCTGACAGTGAGGCACCGCTGTCAGAGGATACCAGACTTCCTGTGGCAGGGGAGCTGAGAAGGTTTACAAAGAGAGAGTTGAGACAGGCATAGCTCTCAGACCCTACATTACAGGGCTTGAGAGAGTTAGCCAGAGAGGCACTTGATTCTTAAGTAAAAGGAGAATTTGTATACTGGGACAAAGGGCTACTATATAGAGATTGGATCCCTGAGGGATGGTTAGAGGGTGAGAGAATACAGCAGTTGGTAGTCCCCAGAGCTTACCATCTAGCACTTCTAGCCATAGCCCATGACTTTTCCATTGCAGGTCATATGGGCATAAAGCATACAAAGAGATATATTATTTAGAACTTTTATTGGCCTGGGAGTTCTAGAGATGTAACAGGGCACTGCAGGACCTTTGAGCAGTGCCAAAAAGTAGGCAATGCAGGAGACAAGGTCAAGGCTCCTTTGATGCCTTTGCCTGTGATTGAGGAGCTATTTCAAAGGGTAGCTATGGATATTGTGGGGCCTCTGAGTACCCCAACTTCCACTGGGAAGAAGTATATCCTAGTGGTAGTAGATTATGCCACCAGATACCCTGAGGCGATGGGTCTGTCCTCCATAGAGGCAGAAAAGGTGGCAAATGCTAAAGATGTTAAAAATTTTCAGCAGTCTAGGTTTCCAAAAAATATGGACTGATAGAGTTGTCAATTTCATATCAGACATACTGGTTTGTCTGTGGAAGCACTGTGAGGAGAAGGACCTAAAGACCACCCCCTACCACCACCAGACTAATGGTCTCTTGGAGATGTTAAACTCTACACTAAAGGCTATGCTACAGGCATTTGCAGACCAGTTTAAGAGGGAGTGGGAGAAATATTTGCCTGATCTGTTGTTTGCTTACAAAGAGGTGCCCCAGGAATCCTCAGGTTTTTCACCTTTCGAGTTGCGGTATGAGCATAGGGTGAAGGGACTTCTAGATTTGATTTGAGATAAGTGGGAGGGTGAGTGTGAATATCACAAGGAGTCTGTTGTGGCATATGTCCTAAACCTCAAGACAAGGCTCAGGGAACATGTGGGTTTGGCCCAGGAGAATCTGGCAGAAGCCCAACAGCAGAAAAAGGTTTGGTATGACAGGAATGCTCAAGCTAGAGAGTATGGTGTGGGGTAGGAGGTTATGGTTCTGATTCCTTTCAGGCACAATAATCTGCAGACAGTTTGAGAAGGACCCTTCAAATTGGTAGGGAAGGTCAGTGATGTTAACTACATGGTAAAACTGCTAGGCAGGAGGCAGGAGCACAAATTGTACCACGTTAACAAGATGAAACCTTACCATGATAGATGGGCTCTTGTGCTGAATATTTGCAGTGGATGCCAGGAGGATTCTGAGGGGGATCTGGTGACTAATCTCCTCAGTGAGGCTCAGACTGACACCTCAGTGGAAGGGGTAACAATATCCCAGCAGCTATCCCCTACCCAGGTTCGAGAAATCCAAGCAGTGTTACAGGAGTTTGGGGGCATGTTCACTGGGAAACCAGGGTGCACCCACTTGGTACAGCACCATGTGGATACAGGACCTCAAAGGCCTATAAATCATGACCCTTATAGGGTACCTGAGAGAGTCAAGCAGACTCTGAGGGAAGAGGTACAGAAATTGTTGGAACTAGGAGTAATCCAGGAGTCCAGCAGTCCCTGGGATTCTTCAATGGTGCTGGTACCAAAGAAGGATGGCAATACCAGGTTCTGTGTTGACTACAGGAAATTAAATAGTCACACAGAGTCAGATGCTTACTCCATGCCTAAGGCAGGTGAAACCCTAGAGCAGCTGGGTGGGGCTAAGTATCTTACCACTACTGATCTTTCCAAGTGCTACTGACAGTTGCCCTTGGCTCCCAATGCTAGAGAGAGGTCACCCTTTATGAATCCTTTTGGCTTGTATGAGTTCATGAAGAAGCCCTTGCCATTTATTGCCATTCCTGGCAAGAGCACTTTCAGCATTATTGTAGAAGTGTTATTCCTCAATGTTTTCATTAATCAATGTTCCTCCTTGTTGCGGTTAAAGTTCTTCTTTTTTGCGAAAGTCATACCTTGTGCACTTTAATCATACAACCCTTTTAAAAATTAGTTATATTGGGATGTAGTGGGGGTAAATGTGCTTCTTTTGCTGAATAGGTATCTGAGCCTCTTGATGTCATTTGTTGAAGACTGTTCCTTGAACATAATTTGAAAATAATTTGAAAGTTGAACTTTCTGGTAAATAACTTGATTTCAATCAATAAATCCACTAATTCAACTTTGTGTGATGGCACACACTTGAAGCCTTTTTTAATAAAGTAAAATGGGTTTTATCAATTTCCAACTCAGTATAGTTGAAAATATGAAACCATTGGCATGCTAGCATATGGCTTCCAAAAGTAGTTAGGAGGTTTTCCAAAATGTTCCCATTTCTCTGTTCCTCAATCCTTTCAGGGTCTGTGTGAGTGCTAAGAAATTCTGTTGCCTGTTTCTTTTGCCAGTTCTTACTGAATACCTAAGAGGTGGGAAAATATGCTCAAATGCATTAATAGGATCACTTGCATATTGTAATGAATTATACCCCATTTCCCTTTCACCCCATTGATGATTCTCTTCCTCCCTATTCATTACTTCATTATGCAAAAGCCTCCATCTCCTCTATATTGTATGTGTTCTAAGGATTATTGTGATAGGACTTGGAGAAGGGATACACTCTGTTATACAAATAATTTTGTTCATCCCTGGCAAATGTCCTTTGTTTTCTGTTTACATTATTCTTAACTTTGTGTTCCACTTTGTCAAAAATTTGGTCACATTTAAATACATTGTTATCAAACAATCCGTCATTCAAAATGTCATTATTCAGCTTGTTACATTCACCCGTCAACATTAATCTTGGTGTTATTCAATCTGACAATAAAATGCAAAAGTTCAATACTGCACCTACCAAACATATCTACTAACTCAGACAATTCAGCATTAATTAAGTAAAGCCCATTTAGGAATTTATACATATGGATCCCCTTTTGGGACCCTTTTGGCTTTAATACTTTCAGAAAGAAACACATTGCCACATTGTAAACTATGCATCTTGTGTAGTTTTTGTTCCATTTCATTTAATTTTGTTTGAAAGTTCTTCAGTGGTTGGAAATGATTGTGTTAAACATAAGTTCTTTGTTCACCCAAGATTGAAAACTTGTATTCCTTTGGTTCAAAATGTTTCCATTAGTATTTGTAAAGTTTCCACATTTTGCTAAAGGTTGCTTTGGCCTCATACTTCTCAAGGGGGCACTTCCTCCTTGTCCAATTCCATCACATGGTGAGCAGAACCACATCCTGCCTTGCAGCTGCTGGTGATGGGATCTTTAGTTTTTCTAGGGTAGACTGAATCTGCGAAAACTGTTGAGTGAACTATTGAGATAACAACGCTACAGGCTGTGTCATGTTTCCTTCCATCACCTCAGTGGATGATTCATTGCATTGTGATGAAACTGGAGCAGCAGTACCCCAATTGAGGAAATTATTAAAACACCCCAACCAAACAAATGCAGAAGAGATTATTTCCACTTTTGGAGGCCGTATGCTACCATACCAAAGATTTAATATTTTCAGCTGTACTGAGTTGGAAATTGATAAAACTCATTTTACTTTATTTAAAAAAGGCTTCAAGTTTGTGCCTTCATGCAAAGTAGATGTTGTAGGTTTATTGATAGATTTATTGACTGAACTCAATTTATTCACCAGAAAGCTAAACTTTCAAATTATGTTCAAGGAACAGGCTTCAGCAAATGTCAGCAACAGGCCTAGACACCTGTTCAGAAAAAGAAACACATTTAACCCCTCACTACATCCCACTATAACTACTTTTAAAAAGGTTGTATGAATGAAATACATAAGCTATTACATTCTCAAGAAAGAAGTACTTTAACCTCAACAGGGAAGAACATAGATTAAACATTGAGAGACAACACTTTGATAAGAATTATGAAGCCTGACAAAGAGGGGGTGGGGTAGTATGACTTAACCCTTAGGACAATCTGTTGATCTAATTTTGAAAGGTGCCTTAAAGCCTATTGAGCACATACTGAGTGACTCATGGGACCTCCTGACTAAAGTCAAACAAGAATCTTATAGTGACACAGTGAGTTTCTCCACAATGGATGTTATTGATTTATTCGCATCCATACCCACAGACAGGGGTTAGAGTTATTTCATGAAGCAATTCTTGAGCTTGCAAACTTGGACAATTCATTAATTAACTTTGTTTTGGAAGTGATGGAGGTGATTTTGAATAATCACTACATTTCAGTTGTGCCGCCATATATGCCAACCTGGTCATGTACCAATGGGAAAAGAAGTATGTTTTAAATTCTGATTTTAAGAGACTGTAATGTCTAACTTCATTTTTTGGATGATACATTTATGCTTTGGAAGGGTAGGGGACAAGAAGGGGAAGAATTTACCATATGCATTAACAATATTACTCCTTTTTTAAGATTTACTCATGGTTATGCTCATGCTGATGATCAGACTGATTATCTAGATGTAAAAGTTTACGAAGATCATGAGAACAGATGTTTTGATCAAGGGTATACAGAAAACCCCTATTTTCTAATACTTATTTGGATTTCAACAGCTGTCACCCTAGACACACAAAAAAGAATATTTTTAAAGGTCAGCTAGTGAGAGCAGCCGGAATGAGTTCTAACAAGGTCAACTTCCAGATGGAACTAAGTAAATTAGTTTTCATGTTTGAAGAAAGAGGATATCCATGAGATCTATTATTTAAAATTAGTGAGGAAGTACTCAATGGATGGGGCACTATTTACAATCCACTACTAGGTAATGACACAGGGGTAGTGCCCCAAGACACTGGGATGAAACATGATCAGGAGAAGATTTACATAAACTCTGTGGTGTTACCATTTAGTAGCTACACCAAGGAAATAATGGATATATTTATTAGAAACTGGGGTAATGCTAACATTTTTACAACCATTGCTGAAACTCTAAGATTTGTTTACAAGGCTGGGAAGAACTTAAAATTTTTATTTGAACACCCCATGAAAAAAGCAATGTATAGTAACAAGGGCACTAAATGTTGTGTTGCATGCAATCAATGTAGATATATTTTAGAAGAACAGAAAATAAGTATAGGACCCCCCAGACTAATACATTCGAGAGATGGGAATTCTAACATCAAAGGAGCAGTGTATATAGCAATTTGCTCAAGCTATAAATATTTCCACACTGGAAAGACAGAAAGCTTTTCTGTAAATGTATTTACCAACATTTGCATGTAATTGCCAAAAGCAACACGAATAATGCCCTTTATAGACACAGTGAGATCTGCCCCACATTTATAGCAGCATCATTTACATAAGTCTCTTGGGTGATGACCTCTCCCCTCTCCAGGCCTGATAATATAGGATTTTTTGAGAGAAAGCCCCATCTCACTATGGCTCGAGTAGACTCCAGATTTTGTTTGTGAAGCATATCTATCAAATCTGGGTTTGAGTCCTGAGAGCATAGCTAGTTCTTTTCACCTCATAGCACAGATTTTTTTTGAATAGAGCTGGAGAGGTGCTCTTTTGGGCATGTGGCCTCAGCTGCAAGTGTCCGGGTCAGATGGTGAGGAAATGGGGCATTGTACTAATCATTGGTGATGAGGAGATAGTAAAGGGGGGGTCTTACCTCCTTGATCTAGATGAGAGAATGATCTCATGATACCTTGACCTGCCTTGATATCCTTCTACTACCTTTAGATAATCATCATGTGTAGACTACATCACCCTAGACAACCTGGGTCATGACAGTCAATCTTTAACTACTATCCACCTGGGTCCCCATTTGCAGATTTAGCCTTCTGTGCCTTGTGGATTGGGACTTATTTGGTAGTTAGGTTTTGGCATTTTTCTTAGCGGTATGACTATGCAGCATTTGGCATTGTGAGACCCATTCTGAATGGCTCTGTGTCCGATGTAATGCTTCTGTGAGACCTTTTGAAGTGCACACTGGCCAGAGTCAGCCATAAATATGGCGCCTTTTGTGCAGTTGTCTGCAAACTTTGTCAAATATAACCCAAGGTGGGCCCTTGTACTGACCCACTCATGACAAAAGGAGGTGGGCCCAGGACTGAACCTCCTGCTGTACTGTCTTGCTTGGCTGTTGAGCCTGACATGGCACCAGTTTTGTGCCCCTCAGGGTTAACATTTAAGCTGATGAGTTTTTCAATGATACCCGAGGGCCAGGTTAACATTTAAGCTGATGATTTTTCAACGATAGGTAGTGGACTGCCTTCCCTCATCACTGTTTGGTGATTGTCGCTCTGTATGGACTCAAGTTTAAAATCAATGGCTTTGGTTTTGACAAAAAAAATGAAACCAAGTTTAAAAGGCTGAATCTGCTATGTCTTTATTTATGATTTCCATTATGATCTGCATTATCCTCCTCTGTTATTTATCAGGTCCTGCTTGATCTTAGGGGTATCTATTTAATGTGGCTGGTGGCACCGCCTTTGTGAAGTGGGACCACAGTTGCAGTGCCCCCGGCTGGGATGGATCAAGAAGAGAAGACTCCCAGGCACGTAGTTCCAGAGGTAAGATTTTGATTAAACAGATGTCCTCATTGATACAGCCGGGGACACCATCAGGTCCCACACAGCCCGGTTTTTTTGTGTTTTGGAGAGAGGTTCTCACACTTGAGAGAGCGGTAAAGCTTGGGGGGCTGCATGCGCTTTTGGCTTGCACCGCCTCTCCTTTTGGGGGGGGGAGGGGGGGGGGTTTTGTCCGAACCTGTCAGCAGTATAATTGCTACATCTGTTAGGAATCCACATTTTCAACCAATTTGAGCATAGTTTCTGAGAGTTTGGGGGTTTTCCTCCTAGGTTTCTAACAAGGCTAGAAAAGTTCCCTTCTTTGGGTTGAGTCTTTCTTTTTTTCTCTGATTTTTTTTGATGATTTTATGATTTTAGCTCTTTCTTTTTATAGTGAGTGATCATCTTTGTCTTCTTTTTACCTATCTTTCTATCTTGTGTAGTGGCTTCCCTTTTGTTGTAGAGAGTGTTTTTGGCTGCTGTCCACCAGACTGGACGGGCTACCTTTGAAAAGCAAAGAGTCTTTGTTTTGCTTGGGATAGGACTGCTCTCAAGGGTCAGGTCATACCTGCCTGGGCTACATAATCAGAGAGCTCTCTCTGTCTTTTTTGTAGTCCAAGGAGGGAGTGCGTCTCACATTTTTTACACCAGCGACAACAATGACTGTATATTGTACCCTGCTGTTGAGAGACCTGAGTGCTTGCGTTATGTTACAAACTTTAAGTCTAGTATTTTAGAAACAATACTTACGAGTATCAGAGGGGGCCATTGGGAAACAGAGATAAAGAAAAAGGACTCATTTAGCAACTCAGGCTGAATGCCATGGCAACACCTGTTTTAAATGACCACCACACCTCCTTGGCACCAGTACTTACACTATTATCATCTGAACTACAAATAAAGACACACAACCAAGCAACACATACTAAGGCTTATTTCGATCCCTACTTTTAAAACAAAGTTTGAGAAGGGATCTTACAGAGTGATTCAAAACTTACTTTATACATACCGTGTATGATATTTTGCTATTTGTTTTCAAATTTGAGTAACTCACAAATCTATAAGGTTTGGTAAACAATGCTTATTTCACTACATTATTGTTTTTATTCATTCATTTTGTCTCATAGTGTTTCACAGTATCTTTAGGTTGGTCTATATTTTTGTATTGTATCTTTTGATAAATCACATTTTACATGTTTAAATGTAACACTGTCTGTTTAAAAATGTTAAATGTTGTACTAATTGAACCATTACATGACTACATGAATTTTAAATAAAAAGAGGTTTTGTGTGTAAAGGTTGAATGGACAAAAATAGTTGACCATTTTTATGTAATTGACATTCTTTTTTATTTGGAATTTATAATGTCTCTGTTTTTATGACATACCTGGAGGCTGCATTCTTATTTACTTCAGTGATGAACTAACAGTCTGCAGTGCATTGTGGGTTGTTGGTGAATTTTCACTATGTGAGCCTTTTTTCATTTTAAAAGTGTTTATTTCAACATCAGAATAGTTTTATTGAAGTCAAGTTTATAGAACTGTCATCAACATAGTGTATACATATAAATTAACTCTCTAGGAAACTAAGTAGAAGGTAACAACCCTAAAAGCGATAAGACAAGTAAAATATCAACATTGACCAAAAACTTCATAAAGGTGTACAGAAATATTTTAAAACCTTATAACAGTTCTACAATTTATGTTTGTATGTAGAATGCAATTTGAGTCCATCGCTTAGTCTCCTCCATGTTCTAAATGTGTTAGGTAAAAGTTACTACAATCAAATGGAGCCATGATATCTCTAAAATCAGTAGTTGGAATATCTGGTCCTCTGGTCCCAAAATCCAGAAATCCACTCTATCGCTGTGAGGTAGAGGTTTCTTCAGAGACCACTTAGCCACTATTACAACCTGCTTTCAAAGATCTGCACATGGCAAACGCCCACAACATGTGAACGTAGTTTGCTTTGGTAGCTTGCCACCTCCAGAAAGCATCACTTGTGTGTGTGTGTGTGTGGGGGGGGTACCATTGGTGTAAGGTAACTGGATTGTCTTGCCAGATATGCATAATCTTAAACTGAATAAAGGCAACAGCTGTGGCAGATTTAAACTTCCTCCATGAAACAAGCAGTTTCCCCATTGTGTTTCTGAAAAACAAGCATCCCCAACATTTCCACTGATTTCACTTTTAAAAGTTCCAATGAAGAATTAAAGTTCCTACAGTTCAGTTTATAACACATTGATATTGTACCCTTAGGAAGACATTTATACTCAAAGAACATCCCTTGTTGAAAGTCCTTTACAAAGCCTGACATATTTCTGGGGCAATGTTCTGGTGTCTGATGTAATGAACTCAGGTGTAAGTACTGCCAAACAGGTATACTAAGTTCAGGCAATATTTCCTTACAGTGCTGAAGGATGAAAAAATAGTTAAATGATGATGATACCAGGTCAGCCCAATAGACGATCCCTTGGCCTATACATGTTTGCCAGTAAAATGGCCTCTTCCCAAAAATGCATCGTTGAGAATAACATATCCTATGCCAAATACTCAAAATCTTAAAAGGAATTCCAATATTTATCAAAAGTATCCATATTCCTTATTCCTACCCACCTGGGCCCCAGATTTTATTTTTGTCTGTAAGACTAGTAGGATCCAGTAAACAGTGCATGAGTTCCATTTTCAGCTAAATCCAGATTGGCTTAAAAGAAGACCTGGGCTGCCATAAAGCTGCCATGGCTGTTGTCTTAGCATACCCTACAGAATCTGAAGTGTAAGACCTCCATTATTCAGCCTTAAAATGCTTCTTCCTAGCAACATGAGAAGTATGCAATCCCCATAAAAAGGAGGCAATGAGGTCTTGAATCCAATACAGATTGTTTGGCTTATTCAATTGACACAAGTCTGACACAAATGCCTTGCCAAGAAAATAAATTTAAGGAGTTAGCACATTTTCACTCCAGCTATTTTAGCTAAAACAGGAAGATAAAGGGAATGCCATCTCTTTAAAGAGGTTGTCATATTCTCTAGGAGGGAGTCTATAGTTAATTTAATCAAATTAGCAGAGTCAAAGGCAATAACAATGCCCATATGCTTTAAATGAAATTGAACTGGGATAGAAGTATTCCTTTGATTTTGTCACACTACTGTACATGCATCATTAAGGAGAAAGATGCCAGATTTGTTCCTTTCCATGCATATTCCTGAGATCTCTCCAAATTTATCAAAGAACTCTATTACCATGGACATATTCCCCAAAGGTTTTTACAGCCAAACAACCACATCATCTAAAACCAAGAAGAAGAGACAGTACAAGAGGGTTTTACTTGAATTCCCTATGAGGAGTGATGCTGACTGAGATATCCAACTAAGGTTTCAGTTGCAAAAATGAATAACTAAGGGGACAGTGGGAACCCTTGCCTAGCAGCCCTTAGTAATGAAAACAGGGGTGAAACATTCTCATTCAGGAGTACTTGTGGCATTGCTTGGTAATGCTGAACCCTAAATCTTTCTACAAATCTTCCCTGAAAGCCAAAGACATCAAGAATCTGCCATAAAAAATCCCAGCTAAGACAATCAAACACCTCCTCCATCTCTAAAACAAAAACATCAACAACTAGTCCATGGTACACAACACACAAATCCTTATTCACATTTCAAATGTGGAAGATAAAAAAAAAACATTTATTGTGTAACCATAAAGTTAAGCACTTTCATCCCTACTTTGTTCGAGACTTCATCAGAACTAAATTTAATTGGGTACACAATCATTTAAATAACTTACTATCTTTGCATATGTAATTGTTAATGTAAATCTTAAAGCTATATTACCTACAATGTTTTTTTATTAAATAAATCATTTACATACAGTTTATGTTTATAAAACCATCACCTATAAAAATAGTAGAAAAAAATAAAGATCAAATCTCAGCCACCCTTCTTTTTAATTCACAGGTTATAGAAATTGTATCATTAAGGCTGGGTACATTTGATGCTTCTGGTCTCAACTGCCAAACCATTTCTGTTTTCCTGTTGCCATCTTAATTCATATAATCAATCTCTTCCAATATTAAAAACCTAAATTTTGTAAAATTTTGGCACTATTACTCTCTTTTTTTATTAATGATATATATATATATATATATATATATATATATATATATATATATATATATATATATATATATATATGTTGATATATTCTTTTATTCGGTGCATTGTCATTCTTTCCTATGTAGAATGCTGTACATGTACAGCATCTTGCCATGTAAACTACCTTGTCTGTTGTACAGTTATATCTACCTAGTAGTCTCTATTTATGTATAACATCCAGAATTTCCCCTGTTGGGTCAGTGTCAGTATATGTACACTGCTTACAACTACCACTTCTGGGTGGGTGATAAATAGAATGACTATTCATTAACCCTAGTTTCTCCAAGATCATTTTAATAGTATACTGTTTTTATATATAAAACCAGGAAGCACAGAGAGGTTAATATGTGACAAATATATGCTCTTTAATATAGTTCAGTTTTTATACACAATGTTCTTAATGTCACCCGTATCTACTGAATAATGCAAGACCATGTGGTTAAAAATCTATTATTGTCAGTATTTGTCCCTTCGTTTGAATTATTATTGCCTAATTGATATAAACCAAATGTAATAATAGGCCCATAATGATTTGTTCTCTGCTCTAAAATTAGATTAAACTATCCCTGCTCATGAAACATAAATTTTAGTTTGATAAATTCATCTAAGCACGATTCATCATTTGACATACATCTGGATATCCTGATGAATTGGCTCCTGTTCAGTCTCCTCTTTTGGTGACTAGGGTAACCGCTAGTAAAATGGAGAAAAGAATTGCTAGTCTGTACTATTTCAACATCTGTCAGTCTCTGGGTCCATTATTGCATTAAAATCATCACTGATTAGGTTTGATACATTGTTACCCCTCCCCATCTCTTATATTGAATGCTTAAAAGCTATAAGAGGCTTAGGATCGTCTTCATTAGGGCCACAGCAGCATCCCAGGATATTGGGTCCATTTTCTATTTTCAAATTAGCTACTAACCATGTGATATGTGAATCTGTAAGACATGCCATGCACAGACAATTGTCTGCTTCACAAGACAATGGTCACTTCCCACTTTGCCTTATTCAGGGAGTGGACCACTCCCAATCCTTTTCAACTTTTCTGGAAATAATCCTTATACTGTCTTTTAAGCTTGGTATCTTGCACAAAAATAATACCTCCTTGAAATGGTCCCTTGTTGTTATGCAGGTATTTTGTTTTGTTGTTATGCATATTTTGTAAAGTGGAAATACCTCTGGCATTCCAAGACAGACAGGTAATTGGCTTTATATTCGGAGGAGGAAGATTTGATGTACCAGCTTCTCTATCTAGTGGTGAATTTAAATCACAAGGATAATGGAAACACATGCACGTCTATCTTAATTGAAAATGATCAACAAAAATAAAAAGTGAATAGTAACACAAAAAGAGCAGTTGGTAAGTTAATGTACCTAAACTGTGACTACAAATACACACTAAATGAATGAGCAGAGAAAATCTGTTATCAACAAAGTACTAAGAAAAACACACGTCAAGAATGTCCAAAACATGAACTTGAGCAGTGAGACTACTTCACAATATGAGCAAGAGTATCCCCTTAGCCGTATAGTAATAGCAGAGGAAAGGAAGAACAAAATTAATCGTTGCCATTCCATGAATAAATACTACATTCAATGAAAAATTTAATATAAACCCTGTCTGGCACAAACCTTCTTTATTACAAAAACACAGTTCATCTGTCTTTTGTTTTCTCTGGAAAAACATATTTTAAAAATAAAAGGAATGAAGTAACTGGAATTCTACAAGGCTGTTTACACCACATCCACAGTTTTGCCTTATGTCACATGAGTATGACCCTAGGATACTCATAAAGAGTAATAAAAATAAAAACAAAAAAGAGAGAAATAAACCAATGCAGTCTATATTCATCATGTTGCATATCCACTTAATAACACTGTTAATGTCTATGAGGATACAGCCACCTTCTGTGCACTATATAAATACTGAACATCTTCAGGAGTGGGATCAGTAGTTAAAAAATCAGAGGCCACATCTTCACCCTCCATATCTTCTAACAATGACTCACATCTGTTTTAAGTCAGAACAGCAGACTGGAAAAATTAGTGCTTTGCTTTGTTTCAGGGCTCTACTGTTGTAGTCTTAGACGTTGGCAGTGGACATGCTTGCTGCTTTATGCCTGGTGAAGACTTACTCAGAGTTAAGGGTGAGGAGTGAATTGGCTGTGCTCCCTCTTTATTTAACTGTTTCATCTACATTTATGTACCCCAGTCCTTAACCAAAGAACATCATGGCTGTACAGTTAATGTGTTAATAAAAGCATCTACTTCCTCAGGCAGCAAATTGTCCAGCATATGTAATGTATAGATTGCCAAGGAATTTTGTTTGGCAGAAGGCATCCAAATCATGAAGATTTCACATTGCCTTCCTTTTTTGATAAAGGGCATCACTGTAATTTGTGGAGGCACTTACAGGAGCCCCAACCAGAATTAATATCTCTTCAATTTTTCTTCAAACTCCCTGCAATTTTGCTGTACTCTCTCACTGTCCATGTGGTCCAAAAACAGACTATAAATTGTCTGGGAAGGTTGGCATACCTAATTCTGGAGGTGATCCGATGGATGACTCTTTCAATAAGAGACCTTCTTTCCAGTTCTAGAAGATTCAATAGTGCAGACTTGATGAAAAAGCACAGGGTCATTATTCCCTTTTCACTTATGCAGAGCAATAAAGCACAACTTATTGCACATACTTCTATTCTTCAGATCATCTATCTTTAACTCCATTCTGTGGGCCTTTAGTTGCAGTTTGAAATGTTGAGTAGAGTGCAGTGCTAATGTTATGCAGTGCAGTTTGAGCGCTGCCTGCTGATTCTCCAAAGAACTGTTCAATAATTGAAGATGAGGGTATTGCTTTGCACTATCCATTTTAGAATCTAATGCATCCCTCAAAAGCTTGCACTAGCTATGTGAGTGTCTGAATTGCCATGTCCACATTCCCATACTCCTGCTGCAGTACAGAACCCTCTGCAGCCATAGCAGATAATGCCCTTGCACTGAGGAAATAGCATTGGAAGAAAAGCCATCCAGTTATATGGTTGTAACTTCCAATATGTTCACAAGACCAAAGGTAAATCATGGCACTCTTTTTACCATCCATAATAAATAATACGTCAGAGGGGAGCTCCTACAACTTTAAAGAGCAGCCATCAACATGTACTCCCATGTGTGCCCCTAACTTTGCAAAGTTGTGTTTCTCAGGAACATACAACAGTTGCTATTGCAGTGCTCTTTTACTTGTATTTGATGGTTTTCTGCAACATTTTGAGGATGTTAACACGTCTGATTTGTGAAACTTATGTAGACTATCGCTACATTAAGAAATTGGTTACTGCTATCCCATTCTATAGTTTTTATTACCATGGGAGGGCAGGGGTATATGGAGTTTGTACACCTCTTTCATTGAGCTAATTCAGATATGTTATTAATAGTTTAACTGATGATGCCTGCATAAAATTAATTTCTTTCTGCAAACTATTATATCAGCTTGTACCCCACAGCCCCCTGTTGTGTTGAGTGTTGTGTCTGATATATTGTTTTTTACTAAACTACATGGGAAATGGCACCTAAACCGACAAAAGAGGCATCTGTCCCACATTAACCTCCATTCTCATAATTGAGACTATAGCTATTGACTAGGGCCTCCATCTCCATGGGGCATGGATGTTAGATTATTGCTTAGCTGGCAGTTCCTTCTGTGACAGTGTCTAGCAGCAGAAACTTGATGATATGAATGCAGTGAGTGCCCATGGTCATGATTAGAAGAATATGAGACATAGGGTTCCCAATACGATCAAAATGTTATAAGCAAAGCTATGGCTGTGGCTTAAGAATGTAGAGCTACTGGGGGTGGGCCAGCTACCACACCTCCACTCACTGAGACTAGTAATGGTTTGCCAGTCTTATATATATATATATATATATATATATATATATATATATATATATATATATATATATATATATATATATATATATATATATATATATAAATAAATATATATATATATATATATATATATATATATATATGTATATATATATATATATATATATATATATATATATATATATATAAATATATATATATATATATATATATATATATATATATATATATATATATATATATATATATCTAAAGCTAAACAGCAAAACCACTGTTTAGTGAGAGAAAAATAATGGTGGCCGTTATTTTTTTTTTCAGTTCGAGCTCCACAGCAGCTTGAACTGCTGCCATGAAGCAGTGGACTAATTTTTTAGCAGGCATTACCTGTAGATTAACACCCTGCTGGAAAATGTTCATTCTCCAATCAGGATGCAATCTACAGGTCACCCATTCTCTAATAATGCCAAAACAGAGTGTACTACTGTCTTATTGGGGTGCAGTGGGTGTTAATGAAAATTGACACTAAGACATGGTGGGTAATGTCAAGACATTTTGAGATATAAATGTTCATTTGTAAAGCAGCTATGAATATTAGCTTTAGTATCATATGTGCATTCATTTTGTAAAAGCTATGTGACCTATAAGTGAACAAATGGTGCCATCTTATGCAAGTTATTAAGGCACATAATATTGCCACTGATACTTGCTGTCTAACACAAATGGTTTTGTAGACTAATATTGTTTTGAAATACTGTAAAATTATTACATGCATAATTTGCATAAATTCAGCAATATCTCAAAACAGCAGTATGCCATCCCTTCTTGTCATACATCTTTGTAAAGCTCTTAAAAAGTTGAACAATTCCCTCATTGAGATCTTAGATGCATTTAGCACAGTTACACACCTATATCCTTTTGTTTGAACAGAACACTAATATTTTGGGAAAACAAAATATAGTTTTTCTTTCATAAATCTAAAATAAAAAATCAGCTTCTAAAGCCATATAATGGCTATAATAGTACTAGTATATAACTCATTGTCTACCAAAGAGATATCACATTTTAATTTTTTTAACTCGCACCATTTATCAGCAATTATAAAACAAATGAAGTATGCTTGCATTAGAGTTTTGGAGAAAATCTCTCAGAAAGAGATCTCAAGAAGCAAATGTGTTAATTAGATTTTGCTGTTCAGGATTAAACGAGTTAACCTTTTTGTTAATTATAAGATGAAGTCTAACACACAGCAATGCTTCAGACTTCATAATGAGACTGATGCTGTACTCCTTCTTCTTAAGACTATGATCAGTTAGTTTGTCAAATGAAAAATTGTTAGTACATCCTCTTAGATATCTTCCAAGGGCCTGTTACATTTTTTGAATCAAAGCTCAAGGAGGTAATGCTAAGTTTAGGACAGAGTAAAATAAGGCAGTTCACAAACTTATCTCATTTTCATCCTATTAACATTAGTGTACTCCTAAACTCTGTACAAGACCATCCTTTTTTAAAATGTTTGTGATTATATGGCTAATCATTGCAAAGAAGCAAAACTAATACAATATGCTTGCGATTCCACTATCACCTTAGAAGACCACTCACTTGAGTCTCTTAATTTAAAAATGTAAACATCTTTTCATTCCCTTCAGGACAGGCTGTGTTACATTAGTCTCCATGTCAAAGATGAAGTTAATGTTGTTCTCCACAAAATTACCAAAATCTGCTCCAGCCATGATATAAAATTGGTTTCTGTCACAACCAACTAGTAACCATCTAAACTCATTTCTCCACTGCCCAACACATTGGCTATATCCTGAATAACCCGATAATATTTGATCTATGTGTTAAAATTGTATTGCAATAATCACTTTAAGCTTTGGTAGAGCAAACAGAGCCATATCCTAACTCACAAGCAAAGCAGGATATGCTACAACAATGTTTTTCTTCTGTCCACTTGTATATACTCTGCATATTGTCTGACCACCATTTCACAGCCTCTAAAACACAGGAGGAAGCAGGCCTGCAAATGAACTTCTAGACATGCATCTGACTATAGTGCTAGATCTCACAGTTATACATGACTAAAACAGCTTTACTAGTTGGCATTCAAACACTATACTTTTTGTCATTTAATCATCCTCTGAACATAATTCCTTCATATTGCTGTCTAATTCTATTGCAGTATATTCTTGTCTAGAAATATTCCACATGTGAACTGCATGTGAACTAAGGTAAACTCTTAGCCTTTGATAAGCTTGTCCTATGCAGTAAGAAAATCCATCTCTACTGCTCAACTTATAAGCAAGGGCATGGCATCTATGTCCAGAGAGGTCATCATACTACTGTATTCAGCACTCATCTGGCCCATAATAGAGTATAATGTCCCCTTCAATATGTACTTGACCAGGCACATGAAGCAACTGGAACATCCACAAAAGATCCTTGCAAAAAGAATACAGGGAGTAAACAGAATATCTTCACTTATTGCCTTAAAGTCCTTTCTCTTTATTTGGTATCATACAGACCTCTTAGAAATGATCTTTGCATGACATAAAAGGCATTCATGGACCCTGTTTAGATGAAACTTTTGCACATATGCAAAACAAACAGCATTAGAACTACTAGACTGAAAGACAAATTTTGCTTGTGATATAAAAAGGACATTTTGGAGAGACAGATATATTTTTCAGAGAATTTCCATTGTCTGGAACAGGCTCCCCATACATGTGAAGCAGAGTTACTCCCTATTCCTATTTTAGAGCAACTTGGACCAATTGATGGGTAATCAGAAATTCACCCGATCTGGCACCTAGGTCTCTGATGGACAGAGGTAGTCAGTAAATAACCCCCTGCATAAATAAAATTTCTGGATCACATTTGGGTTGCATGGCTATGCTTATAAGGGCCCTAGTGGTCTAGGGTCTAGTATGCACCTATCAACCTATATCTCAGTAGGTTAGATAACTGGCATACAAAAACCAAAAGTCAGTTTGGTAGCTCATGCCTATCAATATTCTGAAGTAAAATCTGAAATAAAGTGCAGTATAACCTTAAATGTAATTTTTCATGGTAGCACTGAAAGAATCTACTATGAGACCATCTTGTGCAAAGGTGGATATGAAATTTTGGAGCAATATAAACCTTATATCCACCTAAAGAATGGTATTGTTGACAGGTCATTGAATACCAGAGATAGAGGAGTTTTCACTTTTCTCTCTTATTTGAGATCTTGCTGTTCATATATTTAAATTACTGGAAGTATGGGGGTACAGAAAAAAAAGCAGACTGTTTAGGTTTTCTTTGGGAGGGGGTTGTCCGTTTGGTTAGCGTTTGAGCATTTTATTCAATAAAACAGACTTTGAAAAGGTTGGAGTTCAACTACTGGTCCTGAACCCATATGTGAGAGATGTAAAATATCTCTCATATACAATATCAGTTTGTATGAGAATTAACTGGCTCTCAGTAAACATTTGGCAGTTTCTACAACAGACCCTTTCTACTGACTAGACGGATGGAATGAAAATATGAAAGAATGTCAGCAGTATCTGGTTTACAACTCTGCGGGCATTGCTCCTCACTGCAAACTCGTTATCCTGTGTGCAAGTAGGTTTGGTGAAATTTCAATGGTGTCTTTACAGGAAAAATGTCCACTTAAGGTGCCTGCGTCTATACAGGGCACTGCCAAACACCTGAGGGGAAACTAAAAGTAGGCCCTGATTATTTATGGCTGAAGTATTTAGGCATATATTCTTAAGTTGGGTTTGACAAAGGCAAATGAAGCAGTACTTACCAAAAAGAAAGAATTAGCTTGTCAAGAATGATGAGGGAGGCGGCTGTCACCTGAATGACTACTGCCTGGTTACTACTAGTGCTGGTCTCACACAGTTTCATGGTGCTGGGTTACAATGCTCCTTTGCTTCTTCTCTCACCAGAAGCAAAACAGTAACACCAGTCCCAATATGAGAAGCAGGCCATAGGCTGTTTGGTGATCAACAGTCTTATCCCAGGTGATGCAAGGGTCTGTAGGCTTGTGGTAGCCTTTTCTGCTATATGCCTTCAACAGCAACCAGACCAATCAGGAAGTTCAAGCACAAACACTCTCTGCCCAATCAGAAACAGTTAAGACTCAATGCACTCTGCTTAATATCTCACTGGGAGCAAAATATAAGCACAAATTCTAAGCTTGCACCTATGAAGCAGTTATTAGGCTTTCTAGTGAACAGCAGTTTCCAGGAAACCATGTGTTTATGCTCCTTCTCTCACCAGGACAAAACAAAACCACTAAACCCTAGATGACTACTACAAGGCAGTATGTGGGATCTCCAATAATTTGTGGTCTTGGAGTAGATGCAGCAAATGTTAAAGGTAAGATAGAAACATGGGTTAATATCTTATGAGTTGCAGTGTGTACTAATCAGTTAGATATGAAAGAGTGGGTAACTTAAGCTTTAGCTATCTAAGTGGAGGGTCATTCATTTTAAAAGAGTAAAATAGACTGAAAGGGGGTGAGTACTTTGTAATCTGGCTTGGTGAAATACAGTGGGATTGTCAATAAATTTAAATAGCTGAAGGGGAGTGATTCCACAGCCAATAAAATAGGAGATGGAAGAATCTATGTGGTCAAATTAACATAAGGGGCAGTCAACTAGAAAGACAGTTAAGTTTAAAAACACAACAGCAGCAGGGTGCCAGGGCAAGGAAAAACTTAATTTCTGTGTGACTCACAAGAGACACATCTGTGGTCTCTTTCCTATTTTAAATATGCAGTTAAAAACAAAATGCAAATAAACTACAGTGTAAAGAATATAAATCACAAAATAGAACCACAGAAGAAGGCATTGAATCAATACAAAGTATGAGAAAGCAAAAACAAGCTAACCTTTCACTCGCAGCAAGGTGTGGCAGAGTCTGTAAGCTTTTCCAATAAAGCCTTGAAATAGTTTATTTTACCCCTTAAATAGATGGTTTAGTTCCTAAGTCCACCTTCAGTTCACTAGTAATTGACCTTAATTGACCTATTCTAATTTCTGTATGACTTGCAGGAGACACATCTATGACCTCTTTCCTTGGTTAAATATGCCATTAAAAGCAGAATACAAGTAAAACACACTGTAAAGAAAATAAATTACAAAACACTAAATAGAAGAATGCAGTGATGCAATAAAATGATACAGTATAATAAACAATGTCACCAGAGGCAAAGATCTCACATAAAAACACTCAGTGTCAACCTGGTTGTCAGTGGGACTCATGCTGCACCCATCACACAAATTTCAAAGCAGACACATAGACCCACATATACTGAGGCACTTAAATGCAACCTTCCTAAACCCCAAAGACTTCCTAGACAAAGTACACATAACAAATACCTTGAGCAGCACTTACTACACCCTCAAAACACCCACATCAGCACATAGAGCCACATCTCATGGAGCCGGTACTTCTAACCCCATAATGCAAGCCACCACACAATCCAACATTCTGGTCATTGGAGTCTCCATTGTGAGACATAGTGATGTCCCTCTCACCAGGATAAGTAAGGAGAAAGTCACACTCAGTTGCTTATTAGGGGCCAGAATCTGCCACATTACACATGCACTCAGGTCACTGGACCACATGTGCCAGCATGACAAAGTATTAGTATATGTGGGTGTAAATTACCTGAGATATACCTCCTTAGATGATATGAAGAGAGATATCATGGAGCTCTTGGAATACATGTCCCAGGCTTGCATTAGGCTAGCACAGAACAGCATTTTACCTTCTCCAAGGATGATTCTACAAAAGAAACAGAAAACAACTGACTTTAATAACTGGCTTAGTTTCTGTTATCATTCTAAGGGGGTGCAATATTTGTCAACATGGAAGGACATTGTCAACAGACCACTCTGCTTTGCCAGGGATGATCTGCACCTCTCCCCTCTAGGCTTTTGAATATTAGCTAAAGCATTCTCCCCCACACACTGCCTTTTTTTAGGCAATGCCAAACTGAAAGTATTTCCAACATAGCAAATCAAAACCAAGAAAATATGAAGGTGTTACTTTTCAATACTAGAAGTCTAAGCAAAAAATTCCAGTCCCTACAAGCTCTCATCACCCTAGAAAATGCTGATGTCTATGTGGTCACTGAGACATGGTTTAAACATTTAGGAAAGCACACTGGCAGTACAAGGCTATAATGCCTTCCACACATTTAGGTCAGCTACTATGAAGACAGGGACTAAAGATGGACGTGTCTTGATTTACATAAAAAATAAATATAGTTGAAGGCTGATCAAACAGGATGATGCACTTGAGCTTCTTCATTTTCAAATTACCATAGGCAAAATCCAATACCACTTCCTTGCAAGCTATAGGTCCCCCTATATGACCCAGGAAAACCATAACATGAATTCAAACTTATTGGAAACACTCCCCATCCAACCCAATACCATATTCATGGTCAACTTTAATTACCACAATATTAACTTTAAATTGTATACGACACCAAATGTACAGACACAGAGATTCCTGGATTTTGTAAACACAAAATTCCTGGACCAGATTTTCAGTACACCAACCAAGGGTGCAAATACTGTATCTGGTTCTTAATAATATGGGAGAGTGTTGCACACCCCTACTGTAATGTCATCTCTGATAAAGTCAGACAACAAAATGGTCTCCTGTGAAGTAAAAATTAAACCTGGAAACTTAGCTAACCATGGAATACCCAGTAACTAGTCTAAAGCTAACTTCTTACAATTAAGTGATAACTTGGCAATATTTCAAGCCCCATAAATGTTGACAACATTGCTGCCTGTGGAGAACTGTTCACATAAACCCTATATAAGCATGTTAATGGTTGCATAGAGGCAACTGTACACACCAGGAAGAAGTACAGACTAACTCAAAAAACAAGTCACCCTGGTGGGATCACAATATCAATAGATAACAGAAGGAAGAAAATCATGGCAAAAACTAGGAGTTGAGGCACCCAGCAGGATAATAACAATCACAACAAATTAAACAAACAAAACAGAGGACAAATAATGTCTATGAAATCCAAATCTGAGGAAAAATTGGCCTCCCAGGCCAAGGACCAAGGCATTCTTTAGATATGTCTACAACCTTAAAGGCAATAAACAATTGTGTACAAAATTCAATGTTAATGGAAGCACCAATACCGAGCCAGAAGATATACTAAACCTACTGACCGACAAACTCATCTCCAACTTTACCCCTCTCTCTCCCCCAGCCTTCCCTCAGGGAATATCATTAAATACAACTCCCCCTACTTTGGCTAGGAAACAGGTCCTTAATGCTCCCTCTAAGCCCAAGAACACTGAATCAATCGGCTCAGACAATATCTCAGGATGCCTTCTAAATAGTATGAAACAGGCCACCTGAAATTGCTATTTAACTGTAGCCTCAAAACAGGTTCTGTGCCCCACAAAGGGAGAACAGCAACAGTCATCCCTGTACACAAAGGTGGGCCATCTACAGACCTAGGAAACTACAGACCCATAAGTCTCACTAGTCTCATATTCAAAGCTATGGAAAGAATGATCATGGAAATGATCAATGATGATATAGAACCCCCCATACACTGGAATCAAACAAATTTGGTTTTGCCAAAGGCAGGTCATGCCTCCTCAATCTGGCTGACTTTTTTGAGAAGGTCACTAAAGCAATGGATGAGGGCAAAATGGTTAACACTGCCTATCTTGACTTGGACAAGGCATTTGACACAATACTGCACTTGGGTATTGCTGTCAAACTTAAGAGTTTAGATATAAAGCCTTATGTCACCCAGTGGATAGCCAGCTGTCTCAGAGACAGAACCCAGGAAGTTAGAAATGGGGACTCCACTTCTTCAAAAAGGTCACTCACAAGTGGAGTCCCTTAGGGATCAGTCCTGTGACCGCTCCATTCTAGGATTTACTTTTCTGAAGTCAAGGCCAATGTCAGTGGCCTTTGGCTAACTAAATTTGCAGATGAATGCAAATTAAGAAGGGCGACACAACCCCCCCCCCCACACTGACATAAGTGTTCTCCAAGAAGGGCTGGCACAAACAATTAACAAGAGTCACAGCCATGGACTAAAACTAAATGCATAATAGTATCCTTCAGGAAGTCATCCATCCCAGTAACTGTCATAATGACAACATGCCCCTAAAACCTGAGCCAGTTGTCAGGGACTTCATGGCCGACATACACAGTAATCTAGCCCTTGACCATCACATCTTTACAATAGTGAGGAAATCAGTCTGTGCTGAACAGCTTAAAAAGAATGGTGTGGCATCTAGGTCTAAGGAAGTCATTGCTCCACCTTATTCAGCATTCATTAGATCACTGAGTACAATGATCCCTCTGGTATGTACAAAACCAGGTGTAGCTAACAATTGGAAAGTCCACAGAGGTTCTTTACTACAAGAAAACAGGGAGAAAGTAACTTGTCCTATGCAGACTGCTTCATGGCCCAATCTCTGTATTCTGTTTCCTACAGGTTGTTGAGGGGAGATCTATGTTTGTCATACAAGGCATTATCCAACCCCACCCTGATGGATCTCCTGCATATCTGCAAAACAAACAGCACCAGAATTATGCATTCTGAGGACTTAAACCTTGCCTGTGATATAAATAGAATATGCTGTAGAGAAAGGTATGTGTCACAGAGACCGCCCCTTCTGTGGAACAGACACCCCATTAATGTGAAATAAAGTTCCTCCCTAATCCAATTCAAGTGTAACTTGGACAATTGGATAAGAAACATGAAATTCATCCCTGGTTTGGCACCTATGTCTCTAATGAACACAGACTGTAAATGGTTCATCTCCCAGGACCCTGTTTGTAAATGTTTAATCTCCCAAGCCCCTGCTTGGACTTATCAAGGGTACTAGAATTTGTCAGAGATTTAGAATGCATGGCTAGAGTTAAAAAGGTCCTTACACCTATGAATATATGAACCTATCTATCTCTCTCTCTCTCTCTATATATATATATATATATATATATATATATATATATATATATATATATATATATATATATATATATATATATATATATATAGTTTTATATATCTGTATCTATAGCTAATCTCTCTCTCTCTCTCTATATATATATATACACTGTATATAGATGTATAGATATAGACATATAATGTCAATCTATTTAGTTGAGCAGCACTTAGTCAAAAAGGTGATTTGCTGCACTACCACTACGTCAGGTTTGTTTTGGTGATTACACAGAAGATCATTACTATGCATTTTCTTTTGTTTTAGCAGTATAAGTTAATCAGTCTGTTCCATTCAGTTGGAATGTTGAAAAGATAAAACACACGTTGTGTGGATGCAGACCATCAGCAAAAGAGGAATGTTTGCTTATTTTGTGTTAAGCAGATTTGTTTGGCAGTGTTGCATTCCAGTGAAACAGGTTCATTATAATGAACATTTGTGTTCATTAACTGAGGCAGAGCACTAATCTACATAGACCTTCTCAGGGTCAAAATGGGCCTACTGTCAGATTACATGACTTATTCAGACATACACAGCTGGCAAACAGCTGGACCACAGGATGAAGATCGCTAAGTGCCCCCCCCCCCACACACACACAGACACATATAATACATACATTTATGTATGTATGTGTGTGTGTGTGTGTGTGTGTGTGTGAGTGTGTGTGTGTAGAGTATGGCAGTTAGTAAATGAATAGATATGGATTCATAGATTTCTATAAGTTTTTTTAACTTTTTTACCCATTTCCCTGATTATGACAGCTATGACAGTGTCCCACATCCTTTGCTGCAGTTACTGGCTCATCAATTTACTGCCAGTCCAATATCCAAATTTATACTAGAGCCAGCAGGGATATTAAGGATGTCCTGTGAAATGGTGCTATTCAACATCAAGCAAGTATTTCTTTTTTCATTTGCCCTATTCATCCCTGGTACCCTTCATCGTTGAAGGGGCAGGGGTGCAATGCAGATGTGCAGCATGTCACCCTGATACTGCAGCAGCTCACTCAGCAATGTCTCCACCCTTTCCCTCTTTTGGTCCATATATACCACAAAACCATTTCTAGCCCCCATCAAAGGTTGTCACAGGAGATGCCCAGAGGTCCACTCTCCCCCCTTTCTCCCTCCCAGGGATAGTAACATCCATACCTACCTCTGTGTCAGTCACCTATGCAGCCACTAATTGACCCTGGATAAGCTGGGATGAATTCTGGGCTTTATCCCTCTATTCTGCCGGACAGACACATGGACATTTCAACAAATTCTCATAAATCAAAACCAGAATGCAGATACATACCAGATTATTAAAAAAAATGCACACCATAATAGTTACAAATGAAAACAGAAAAAAGAAATTTCCAATTTGTTTTTCTGATGAATTAGTGAGTTGATTTTTAATCTATTTTTTACACATGCATTGTGTTTATATATATATATATATATATATATATATATATATATATATATATATATATATATATATCATCATCTTCTTTCGGCTGTTCCCGTTAGGGGTCGCCACAGCAGATCACCCGTTTCCATGTCTTCCTGTCCTCTGCATCTTGCTCTGTCACACCAGCCATCTGCATGTCCTCTCTCACCACATCCATAAACCTTATCTTAGGCCTTCCTCTTTTCCTGTTACCTGGTAGCTTCATCCTTAGCATCTTTTTCCCAATATACTCAGCATCCCTCCTCAGCACATGTCCAAACCAACGTAATCGTGCCTCTCTGGCTTTGTCTCCAAACCTTCCAACCTGGGCTGACCCTCTAATATACTTATTCCTAATCCTGTCCACCCTCGTCACACCCAGTGCAAATCTTAACATCTTTAATTCTGCCACATCCAGCTCAAACTCCTGCCTTTTTGTTAATGCCACTGTCTCCAACCCATATAACATAGCTGGTCTCACTACCCTCTTGTAGACCTTCCCTTTCACTCTTACAGGTACTTGTTTGTCACAAATCACTCCTAACACTATTCTCCACCTACTCCATCCTGCCTGTACTCTCTTCTTCACCTCTCTTCCACACTCACCGTTACTCTGAACTATTGATCCCAGGTATTTAAACTCATCCACCTTCACCACCTCTACTCCTTGCATCCTCACCATTCCTCTATCCTCCCTCTCATTCACACACATATATTCTGTCTTAGTCCTGCTGACCTTCATTCCTCTTCTCTCTAGAGCATATCTCCATCTATCCAGGGTCTCCTCCACCTGTTCCATACTCTCACTACAGATCACAATGTCATCTGCGAACATCATAGTCCATGGGGACTCCTGTCTGATCTCATCTGTCAACCTGTCCATCACCATTGTAAATAAGAAAGGGCTCAGAGCTGATCCTTGATGTAACCCCACCTCCACCTTAAATGCATCCATCACTCCCACTGCAGACCTCACCGCTGTCACACTACCCTCGTACATATCCTGTACCACTCTTACATACTTTTCTGACACTCCTGACTTCCTCATACAATACCACAACTCCTCTCTAGGTACTCTGTCATATGCTTTCTCTAAGTCTACAAACACACAATGCAGCTCCTTCTGACATTCTCTGTACTTCTCCATCAACACACTCAGAGCAAAATCGTATCTGTAGTGCTCATTCCCGGCATGAAACCATACTGCTGATCACTAATCATCACGTCCCTTCTTAACCTTGCTTCCACTACTCTTTCCCATAACTTCATGCTGTGACTGATCAATTTAATCCCTCTGTAGTTACTGCAGCTCTGCACACACACACACACATATATATATATATATATATATATATATATATATATATATATATATGTATATATATATATATATGTATATATATGTGGATCTACTTTAAAGACATGAAGATCAGAACACCTACTTCATTTTTGTGAGACTGAACATACCAAAACCTGATATACCTGAACACTGAAACATTCTCAGGGTAAGTAACCACTTGCCCAAGCTTAAACTAAATATACACCAAAGTAATTAAAAGCCACACAGGTGGGGTCTATGCCCTCCATGCCCCCTAACAATATATACCAACTCCAGGACACACCTCTCAAGTGTACCTCATTAGGAGGAACGTAGCTCATTTCGGGTCTTATAAAGTTCATGTTCCTCGAAGTTCCACATTGAAAGGGTCTGTCACACATTCAGTGTTAGGAATTTAAGTGAAATTTATGGTAAATAGAAATGAGTTGTATTAATTCAGTAAAAGATCTTCTTTGTAAGTAAAATCAGCATATTTTAACCACCCTATGACCTTCCTAGTTGAAATTGTTCATAAGCCATTAGAATGTGTTTCACATTTTGTCCATTTGTTTCACATTATGAGGGCTAGTTTTCTTCATTTTGGAGATGGAAGTTTAAGAGCTATGCTCTGGGATCGCACTACAATGGAGAAAAGGGCATTTTGGGCAATTGTTTACTTACACTGGGAAAGCTTTGGCATTCAGGTATGTCAGGTTTCAATATTTTTAGTCTCCACACACACACACACACACACACACACACACACACACACACACACACACACACACACACACACACACACACACACACACACACACACACACACACACACACACACACACACACACACACACACACTCGCCTTATATATTATTGTATTCACTGTTAGACCTTATACTCACATTGCCAGACATTTACATTTACTGTTCTGATATATAAAGGACCTTTGCAATAAACATACTAAACATATGATCACTAATACTGTGGAATATTAACTCAGTTCAGTTTTTAAGTTCCACTCATGCTTTCTAATATAAATGTTTTGAGTTAAGATATCCCAAACATAGATTTCTCAAAATAAGCAATATAAAGATCTTATCACAGGACTAGCTTAACTATTTAGTAAAACCTTATGTAATCCTCAAAGTACAGCCATTTATTAAATCTCAGAAAGAATAGTAAATCTCCTGTAGCTAACAACATTCCTAACAACATTCCAGAGGAAATCCGTGCAGAATTACTAGTATAAATTAAGTATCCTTTTATCAGTGTTCTCTCATGACCTTTCTTCTAAGAATATTTCCTTTTCGTGGTACTATTCTCTGACTATAGTTCTCATTAGCTTCAAAAATACTTAATTTTATGTTCAATTAAGGTGATCATTAGCAACAGAACATTGACTATAAATTGCTCATAAAAATTGGCAGTTTAAATCGGTGGTGCTGCGGAAGCATTGTTGCCCCACAGTATAGATGCTGTCCGGTTCGATTCTGAGCTAGAGCGTCTTCTGCGTGGAGACATGCGTGAATGGGCATACCTTCGTTGAAGGTTGTGCATCAGGGCTGTAACTCGGCATGTAAAAATAAATCAACTACCAATCATTAGCGGACCGGAGTTCCGCTGTGGCGACCCCTAACCGGGAAAAGCCGAAAGACACAACATACAATGGCTGATTGAACCTGATCTAAATAAATAAGCTATCTTCCTATGGCCTCAGCCTAACCTCACTAACTTGATTCCATAGCTACCTCTCTAACCATCAACAGGCTACAAAGTGGGAAAATTTTCATTTGCCCTACTCCCCATCACCATGGGTGTACCCCAAGGGTCCATTCTCCGTCCACTTCTCTTCATCATATTCACAAACAATCTTAGTACAGCCATCCAACATGCCTCCATAATACAGTATGCAAATGATGCTACCCTTGTCTGTTCAGCCCACTCTCCCCAAGAACTAAAAGTGCAATCCTCTTTTCAGGACATTGAATCCTACCTCTCCCAACACCAACTCATTTTAAATCTCAACAAAACCAAAATCATAGTTTTCAGTAATAAAAAAAATCTTCCTTGCCTCTTCTGTCAATTATCTGTACAAATGTTACCAATATCACTCCTAGTACCCACACTAAACCTTTAGGTGTTACCATAGATGACAACCTCAAATTTGACATTCATATCGCCCAAACCATCAACAAAGTCTACATCATAGTATCCTTTGCAGGGCCAAACCTTTTCTAACTCCCAAGGCCAGGCTTGCTACTGCCTGCATGCACCTTCTATCTACCCTTCTCTACAGCTCCCTCATATTTACCAACCTTCAAAAATCTGACCTCAGCAATCTAGAATCATGTTACCACAAGATTGCTAAATTTGCCACTAATCTCCCACACAGACCCAAACACTGCGTAGCTCTCTCAATATTAAACTGGCTTGAACTTCCCAACCATCTTTCAGTCAACTATCCTTAGCTCATAAATTAATCTATTATCCAAACAACTGCTCTGCCATCTCTTCTTTAGCTTGAACTAATGCAAATACCAGACACCTTAGATATTCTCACAAAATCCTACTAAAGTTAACCAAGTCCCACAACCAACATGGCAACTCCCTTTATTCGAACAAAATAGCTAAACTATGGAACACCCTTCCAGACACAATAACAACTAATCCAGTACACAATCAGTTCAAATCACTCTTAAAGGAACACCTTATAAGACACTGGCTGTGCTCCTGCCTCTCCCCAGGCTAATCTATTTTCATCACTCTTTTTTACCTTCCTCACCGTTACCTTCTAACCTTGCCTACATACTATCTACTGTTTTGCTTATTCATTACTGCAATTGTACATTTCTACAGATTATATTATAACTACTGCCTCTTGGCTGTTACTGCAACAGTATTTTTATAGTTGTACTGATTGTATTAGATTTACTGCTACTTAATTTTTGATTTTTGTTGTACTTCTGATAGTTTTGTACTACAGTGGAGTTTTTTCTCCCTGGTTCTTCCATATTTATCAGGACCTTGTATTTGCACTGTCTCTTGATGCTGTATATAATTCTGTTGCTCTAATGTTGCTGTTACTATGTTTGTTTTTTGTATTTTTGTGGAGTTGTTTTTCTCCCTGGGTCTCAGCTAAAAACAGGCCTATGGCCCAGTCGGACATACCCGGTCAACAAATGTAATAAATAAATAAATAAATAAATACATTTAACTGGGGATGCCAACTTAAAGGAAGCCTTGGTTAACAAGTGAGTATCAAATGTCACTTCTTTCACTTAGCTTAGACTAAGGACAGTATTAATTGGAAATGTGTTTATTTATAAAAACTAAGTTGAATTTCCAGTAAAATGTTTATAGTCAATAGTGTCTTTATACTTTTATTTTCTCAAGAAGTTAAAATAAGACAATACAACTTCAGTTCCTTTCTGAAAGAAAAAATAGGAAGCAAGGTTGCTCAAATTCTTTTTTCCTTTCGACTTCCCTATTGAATCATTAATATAAACTTTTAGGGGAAATTAGGCAATGCTGGGATTTATACCTATGCACGGGAATATAACAAATGTCAGTATTTCTAGACAGTATCCTTGATTTTGTTTTTTATTCATAAATATTAACATTCTCTTTAAAATAGTATCACATCTTCTAGACTGAGCTTTATTTTAATAATCAAAAACCATTAGTATTAGTGGTTGCTTTTTCTCCTTTGGTATAATTTTGTGTCAATTAGTAATACATCATTCAAGTATTTAGTTATTCACTATTTTGCAAGTAACAGTGAAGCTTAATTCTGTAGCCATGATTGAATTATCACTTGACCAAATCAAATGGTGGCTTTTTGTTTTATCCCTTACAAGTAAAGATTAGCAGTAAATAAAATGAAACTGATGGCTAATATTGTATACATTCTTCACACAACACTGAATTCTTTCTAATCCCTATTTTGTAAAGAAATGGGTGAGTGAAGTCTTAGGCATTTGTAGTCCCCAAACAAGCTTAACTTTAAATTTCATCACAGATCCTGTGAAGTGTAAGGCAACTTTTTTTTAACATTTAGCAATATTATTTATGCTTCAGAACCGACATCCATTTTACTGGCTAGAACCTTCTTATGACTTTTTGTTTACACATATTCATGATCAAGATCTATCAAAAATCATTTCAAGAGCTTGGGGCTGGTCATCTTCTAATATAACAAGCATACTTAGCAAGGTCATTTTGAAAACAATCAAGTGATGTTAACCAATAGCATCAGGTATTACAGTTTCACTAACTTGCTCAGAAGTCTTTAACCAGAAAATTTTCCACAGTTTAATTTAAGTAATGATATTCCTATGATTTTCTTTTAAAGAATGGCAGTACATTTTACACCATAGCTTGATAAACTTCTTCACAATGATGGAATAAAGGTATGTATTTTGCTTTGATGCTTTTAAAGATAGCCTGCATTTTAAAATTTCACGTAAATGCTAGTCATCTGTTACATATTCATTATTAGTAATAAAAAATCTAACCACACCAGTTTTTTATTAAAACAAAATAGCAAACATATTTTTCTGCTATCGAATCATATAGGCTGTTACAATTCAAATCAATATCTGTCAATCACTTATAAATGTTTTTGTGATTTTGAACAGGCCATTCATTCAATACTGTTGAATCACATTGAACATGCCTTCCAGATTTTTGAGATTCATGCTAGTTAACAATAAGGAAATATAAAATAATGTTTCTAAATTCTGTTAATAAAATATTTTATTTTAGAGATTTTTTTTGAAGTTCTTGTGCAGGAAATGTTATATACATTTAATTCCACTGAAGGTGTTTCACAGGCATTAAGATACTTGACAAATATGTTATAGTATAGTAAAAGGTACTTGGAGTCATTTTTTATTCAAATAATTTTATTGTTTTCCAACAATAATAATGAGCTTACAAATCCATTGAAAAAAGTTTATAATAAACTATTTACAATATATACAAATGGCCTACAATAAGTAACAATCTGTAGTAAGAATTTAGTTACACAAAATTAGAGTAAAGTTATGTTTCTAATATATAAACAGATAGAGTTATATCAGGTTAAAGTATTGATGAGAGAAAGTACTTTCAACAAGGGATGTTAGTCCAGTTCTTATGAGATATTTTTAATTCTTTAGTCTTTATTTCCAATAGCACAGTTTCTTTCATCAGAGTTAAAAAGTATTCTATAGTTGGAATAGAGGAGGATTTCCACTTCCTTGTGATGCATTTCCTGACTACTGCTAGCACACTCCAAAAAAGATAAAGATCTTTTTTTATTCATTAAATTGTTTTCATTAACATTCAACAAAATTAATGACTTTGACAAACTGAATGAATCTGTATAAATAGCTTGAAAACAATTAATAATCTCATCCCAGAATTTCTTAATGTAAATACAATCGAAATAAATATGTGAAAAACAAAAAGACAGCTTGGAAACACCAAAGCAAATTCTCTCTCAGTTTAATTCTCTCTCAGTTTAATGAAGCGCTTTTCGTCTTGCATATGTGATCAATCAGCTTTACAGATCAATGAACATCTCCAACACGTTACTCCTTTGAAAGAGTTAAATTTTACTATTATATTTGGAGAGTAAAAAGCTCTATGCGAAATTTCCAAGCAAAAGTTTTCCAAATTTGTAAATTAGAGGTTAATTTAATAGAGTACAAGAGATTAGTTTTATTTTCAACAGATAACTTTAAAGAAAGTTCTCTAGTAATACAATTCTGGTAATTTTGATTGGTGTTAGCTTAATAATTTATTATGATTTTGTATATATTTGATGTTGTGTTTCTCCAATGAAAACCATTATATAAAACTTAATTCATAAAAAATATGAGTTTAGAAATAGATTTAAAGGAAGAATTATCAATTATTCTACACAGATCTTGGGCACAGGATTGCAAGCTGTTAAAAACTAGCCAATCAGAGCTTGATAAATCATATGAACTTTTTAACTATTGTATATCAAAGACCATCACATTTTTTATACAGTGATACCAACATGTAAAGTTTTTTTTAGTTTCCCAAGTATTAGGCGTACTTATATGAATTTTATTTAAAACGTTTTTAGTAGATCTAAAGGGAAATAATAATTCTAGCCATAATTTTATATCAGTATTATTATTAATAAAATTTCTGCATATATTCATAGGTTCAGTAAGGCAAACACTTTAACCATTAGGCCACCCTCCCAACCCTATAATTTATATATTTTAGATTAGTAGGTTTAGAAGAATTATATTGTATGTTTACACTAAGGATATGCCAAAGTTTACTATTTTGATCATTTAGTTGTAGATTTTTAGTTAATTTATTTTCATTTAGGAAGATAATGGTGTTAAAAGATTTCCATGCTGAAGAAAATTGCGGGTCTATCCAATTTATGAATATTTTAAAAATGGATGCTTTAATGTAAGAGTTTATGTCTGGAAGATTGATACTGCCTAATTCCCAAGGTCTTATGTGATTTGAAAAAGCTATTCTGTTTCTTTTTGGGAACCAAAGAAAATGTATAAGAATTTTGTTTATTTCTTTTAAAAGACTTCTATTGGGGGACATAAGAATAGCTTGTGCAATATAGTTTACTTTTGGGAGGAGAACCATCTTTATTAGTTGCAATCTATCTTTAAATTTTAAGAATAGTTTATACCATTTTTCAATATGTGATTTTAAAATTTTCACAATATTGTTGCAATTTATTTTTAATGTTAAATCCATATTTTTACAAAGAACTATCCCTAAATAATTTATAGAGGAAACCTGTTTCCCAATTAATTGATTTAAGTTTAAGTGAGTATCAATTTTTTTGTTTAAAAACATGAAGTTGGATTTTGTTTTGCTAACACGTAAACCTGAGATTTGATAAAATGCATCAATTTGTGAGTGTAACTCTTGTAAAGATTCATCTGAGATGGTTAGAGTAAGGAGAATGTCATCAGCAAAGAGCATTATTTTAGAATTATATTGACCATATACTTCAATACCTTTAATCTTAGGGTTGTGATGAATGATTGAAGAAAAGTATTCCATTGCTAGTGCAAATAAGATAGGGGACATAGGGCAACCCTGCTTTGTACGTTTAGTAATTTCAATGACTTCTGAGGTGAATGGGCCCAATTTTATATATGCAAGATTATTTTTATAAATATTTTTGATTAATGAAATACATTGCGTGGGAAAGTTAAAGAGTTCTAAAACTTTAAAAGATAATCCCATTTTAGCGAGTCAAAGGCTTTTTCAATGTCAAGAGCAACTATAAGGGTACTTGATTGTCTCTGTTTATAATGTCAATAATTGTTAATATTCTTTGAATGTTATCCTGGGTATGTCTACTATATATAAAGCCAGTTTGATCATTGCTAATAACAAAAATTAGAGATTTAATTATATTAACAAGAATAGACATGAACATTTTGTAATCATTATTAAGAAGTGAAATTGGCTTGTATGAGTTACATTGTTTGGGATCTTTATTTTCTTTTTTGATTGGGTTGATGAGTGAATATCTCCATGAAGGTGGAATTGTATTGTGCATATGAATTCTGTTTATGGCTTTATGTAATGTTGTGATTGCAGAGGTATGTTATAATTTATATATTTCCATAATAATTCCATCTATTCCAGGGGCTTTACTATTTTTGCCTTCTTTAATTTTTTCAGTAAGTTCCTTAAGAGAAATTTGTTTTTGAATATCTGTAATTAGTTTTTCTGTAATTTTTTTTATTTTAGATAAATCTAATTCTAAATTTTGGATGATATAAGGTGAATCATTTTTTTCTAAAGTGTTCTGCATAGTGAAATTTAAAGGCGTCTAAGATGTCGCTTATATCAGAAACTTTTTTATTAGTTTTCCCTTCATGAATGATGTTTGTAATGTTATTATCAGAGTGTTGTCTTTTTATTCTCATAACTAAGTTATGCAGATGTTTTGGTGACACAGAAAACAAATTTAGTTTTAATTTTTCTGGAGCCATATTAGTCTTGTGGGTTAAAATTTCATTGTATTTTTTATTTAATTCCAATTCCCCAATCTTTTTTTTTTTTTTTTTTTTTTTTTTTTTGTAGTTGTGTCCAATCAGTCATTGGAATTGATTTCTATGATTTGCTTCTGGATGTTTGTTGTCTCAGATTCCCATTCTTTTATTTTGTTATTAAACCAGTTTATAGTTTTACCATATAAGTATGCCTTTAGAGAGTCCCAAAGAATGACTATATTTATATCTTCTGCATAATTATTATCTAAGAAGAATTGAATTTCTGAATCTAACCAAGGTTTAAATTGTTTCAATTTGGTAATATAAACTGGGATTATTTTTGTAAAAAGTTAATCTCTTGAAATCTGTCTGAAATTTAAGAATAAGTAAATTGTGATCGGGCATAGGACAAGTAATTATAGATAAATCATTTATTTTGAATTTCAAATCTTGAGTTACAAAGATTTTATCAATTTCTTTTTGAGTATTAAATCTGTAATCACTACTTGAGGATAATAGAGAATTGTTCTGTTTGAAATTGAATGTGTTAATTAGATTTAAATTCTCAGTCCATTTCTTAAGGGATTTCCCAATGGGAGTTAAATAAACTGGTCTCTTATTGGTAGTTTCTGAATTGTCCATGATACAGTTAAAATCACCTCCTATTATCAAGTTACCTTTGAATACTCTATTAATAAGGTCTATGTGTTTTATGATTGTTCCCACACCAGTGCCAGGAAACCAATGTAAGTTTACTAGGGTCCAGATTCTATTTCCAAAAGTTAATATTACCATTGCTAGAAGTCCATCCTTGTCTTCGTAATTGTAAATAATTTGAGGATTAGTAACCCTTTTTTCCATAAAATTAATACACCTCTAGTTTTTTTATTATAAGAATTAGTTTTAAGTATTCATTTGGATTCCAAGTATGTTTATCATATGTTTTAAAGTGAGTTTCCTGTAGAAATACTACTTGCACTTTATTTAGTTTTAGATAGGTTAAAAGATTGGATCTTTTCCTTGGATTATTTAATCCATTAATGTTTAGGGAAAGTATAGTTAAGTCCATCTTATATGTTTAAAAGTATAATGTAATCATAGTAAACATGGGTGTATAGCACTTATGTCAATCAAATTCTGTGTAACATTCTTATAAGATTTATATCCTAATATCAGATTGATGTTTCTTGATAAAAAACACAGATTTAGGAAATATTGAGGTCAAAAAAGAGAAAAAAGATGTGTGATGTGAAATATACCATGAAAATATGTAAACAATGACTCTAAAAGTCCCTCAAACAAACATGGAGTTAAAAACAATCCTAATCTGGTAAAACAAAGCTGTTTAACCAGATTAACCTTCATATCCAAAGGAAATTAAAGCAATATAAATGTTGCAGAGCTCCATTTTATAAATTCTGGAGATTTGTTATTTCCAAATAGATAAAGAAAATAACTATCAGGAAAACTGATAGCATTAAACAACTCAGTGTGAAAAAAAAATGGTAAATACTATCATTTAGACAGAAAGATATTTATGACACATAAAGGATTTCAATTATAAGAACAAATGTGGTGGATTGAACTTTGTCAAGTGTTAGTAGGCTATACTTTGAAAATGAAACATTTCCAGAAATTAAAGATTACTAATGAGAATTAAGAATATAATTCATACTCCAATTATACAACAATAATTAAAATTCATTGCTTAGTAATCAATAAAAGTGAACTAGTATAATGGCAAAGCAAAAATATATATTTTTCTTTGTTCCTATTTCTTTCCTTTCTTTTACTCTTATACCTGTAACAGCATTTGGAATATGAAAGAATAACAGGAATTCACTAAAGAATAAATTATGACAAAACTGTTATATAAAAAGATTTTGAGGAAATGAGTTTTGTGCAATATTAAATCAGTGGAGGAACTTCAAATCCTACATCACAAATCCAGTATACATATAAATATTAATAACTTTCACAGATTATTTTGCTGTGTTCCAAGCTTCTTTAGATACAGCTCTGTGCTTCAAATTTCCCAGACCTAGAATATTAAATAATAAGCTAAAATTTAAATAGAGAGAAGAGTTGATCTTGTTTGCAGAATTTGTTTTAGTAAATACATTCATAGTATATGAAAGATAAGAAGTATAAATGGTTATGATGAGTTGCATCATTGCTAAGAAACATTACAATTTAATCAGTACTGTATTGCTTGGTTTATAATATATATAACATCAAACATTTCTGACATTACTTATTTCCTGTAAACAAACAGAGAGATATGAAACCTAATATACTGCATTTAATATTTTATACCTCACACTGTTACCCAATGTCTATTGCTGTATCATCTTAGTGTGCACATAAATATATGTACTACCCCAAAAGGGAAGAAATAAAAAAATTAAAAACAAGTTTGATTAAGACATTTCATTGTTTAGACCATTCATTTTGTAGATCTGATAATGTTTTTTTCCTTTAAACACAGATCAGACAATAAATTAAAGATTTGTTAGTCAATAATAAATAATTTCAGAATGTAAGTGCTAAATAATTAATGGCTTAGCTTAGTGTGAATTAAATCTGTGCATAGATATTTAGTAGTACCTATAAAACTTTCTAAGTGAATGTGGCTCATTTGTTGTTGTTATAAAGGTGTTTACAAAGGCAGTAAATGGCTTATGCTAGATGTGAGAATATTTATAAAGACTAATTAGTTCACATGTTTGTCACTAATAGATTATACTTGCCAGGGTATGATTAAAGAGTATTTGCTTCTACATTACATCTCTTCCGGCACTGTAATAAAATGCAATAGTTCATTAATATGAGTGTTTCTCTAAACTACTGAACCATCATAATTACAAGGTACTGTGCCAGTTTGTACCAAACAATTAACAAGTACCACGTATACAGAGATCAAGTTACGATAATCACTGTATTCTAGTATGCTAGACTCATTGAGAACAAGAGGAAACAGAGAAGTTTAAATATGGATAACGTAACTATATACATTAGTGAGCAAGGATAACCACACACAGGGCACAAGGGCTTGCAAACTAAGCACTTCATGAGGGTCTAAGACCAGTATCATGAATCATTATTTATATAATATCAATGACCTCAAGGGTTGATTAACAACAAGTCTGTTTAGTGTTCACTTAAGTAAAGGACTACACTAAAATAGAAAGGCATTTCTAGCTGTTAGTGAACTAGCTAGTAATATACATACACGAGTGCTATCAATTATAAATTGAGAGAAGCAGGAAGCCCCTATCTCCCTCTTTTTTTTTTTTTTTTTATAGGATACAAGGGCTTGTAGTTTAAGCACTCTGTTGGGTACTGGGTTTGATCCATTAAACTTTACTTACAAAATATCAGATGACAACAAGAATAGAAAAAAACTACTATTCTGTTTGGTGTAGATTCGTGAAAATATCTACTCTAAAGAAATTATGCTTCCAACTGTTACCAAACTAGCGGGCAATAAACGTACATTAGTGTTAACATTATGAGCGGAGGGAAGCAGGAAAACCCAGTAATTTAGTATGTTAATGTATGTTAATTTACATAGCTTTGTGTGTGTGTAGAAAAGGAAGCTAATGAAGCCGATTACACTCTTGCAGAAACAGTCAACAAAATATGAGAAGAGACAAATATTTATTAGCGTGAGGCTATTTTTTAAACAAGAAGTGATAGTAAACAGTCAGGTTGGAATGTTAAGATGCTAAACCTACAGAAAACTTCTCACCAAAGCCTAAACTGTATAACATTATATTATATGTTTTAAAAACAATAAAGCATTTAAGATCAATTTATAACAAGTTGTACAAAAGTATAAATACATATAGCCTAAGTTTACTTCCTACTAATGGGACAAAATGTTCAAAAAGGTGTCAGACTATTATGAGTTTTTAGTAAATAGGGATATTAAGGACCATTAAAGAGATCTAAAACACATGAGATATATAATATAACCACAACAAGGTTCAAGCAGAGAGTGTAAGAACATTCTTAGACATGAATAACAAGGAAAAGAACATACTTTTTGGATGACTGGAAATGAAATCGCGTCTTAGTTGATGCTTTGAGAGAATTAGTGTACTCCAGTATTTTTAGTATCAGTTTTCAGTTTCTTCTTTCTCACATCAGTCCAGTTATTTTTTCAGAGGATCTCTTTAATGTAGTGGAAGATGACCAGCCATGTCATCTGGAATTACAATTATGCTGTTATTTTTGATGAAAGTAGTAAGCTTCCTCGACATTGTTGAATGTTCTTATGTCATTTGAATGAAAGATTCTGATTCTTGCAGGGGAAAGCAAGTTGTGCTTTAATTTTATTTTGTTTGAGAAATCCTACAAGTGGCCAGGTTTTTTTTCCTTAACTCTAAAACTCTTGGAGAATAGTCATTATCAAACCTTATTTGACTCTTATTATATGACAAGGGACTTCCTCTCCAGGCAGATTTGAGAACAAGTTATTTGTCTAAATAAGACAGGAATTTCACAATAATGGATCTTGGATGCTTATTGGTGGAAGATGGAATAGGTTTTCCTGTAGCTCTATGTGCTCGTTCTATACCATTTGACAGACCTTCCTTTAGATCTAATATGTCTGGAAGCCAAGAGTTTAGAAACAAAATAAGATCCTCACCTTCAGTTTTTTTTCTGGAAGACCAACCATTTTTATGTTATTTCTCCTTTCCCTGTTCTCTAAATCATCCATTTTACTGATTAGCCAGGTATTCTGCTGTAGAAAAAATTCACATTGAGACTCATCTTCCTTAAGTCTCCCATCTATGTCACTTAGAGAAGTTTCCATATCCAAATGTTTTTATTGTTGCTGTTGTAATAGTTCTTTAAAGACATCAGTCTGTTTTTGACGATTGACTTTTAGATTTTCAAGGTTGTCTGTAAATCTGTCCATTTTAAGAGATAGTTCAAGTAGTGTGGCAGACATCAATTGAATTTCTTTTTTCAGTGAAGTTTCAGAGTGGGAAGACTTTGAGTTGCTCATCTCTATATTGAAGAAGTAATCTCCAGATTGTTTGACAGGAAAATTTCAATGAAAATGCACAAAAAATGGTATTCTTATAGATTTAAGGTTCCTTAATAAGAATGTTCTACTTTTGATAAAGAACAATGATTATTTTCCTGAATTCTAGTACTAGATTGTGGAGCTCATAAAAGTTGCTGCTACCAGTTAGCCATCTAGGCTCCGCCTCCTTGGAGTCATATTTTTATGGCTGCTTAGTTAACAGTTTCTGGCTACAAATTTAAAATTGTCATCATGTCTTGCAGTCAGATAATACAATTAAAATTTTGGATAATTCTACAGATTATTAGGTTCAAGACAATTTATTGTTTTTTTCCTTTACTTATAAAGACATTTGCCAAAATGACTTCAAAAGAAAAAGCCACAAGTTGATAAAGAAAAATTATCATTTATTTCCATTATGTTAGGTACTTACTAAGCTATTTATCCATGAGTGTCCTTAGAAGCCTAGCTGTACATCCCCTATGATGATTTTAACCCTTACATGTTAAGTATAAATAACCAAGAGATGAGCAGAAAATTTACATCTTGCTCTTACAGACAATGATGATGGGCCTTAGCCAGTGGTGAAATTGTGGTTCCAGATTATGTATGAATAGTGTAAGAGAAGTACTTTGTTTTAATGTGGAAAAGAAAACAATTTCAGAATAGTTGTGTTCTCTGTGATCCATATTTATCTCTCTGACATGTTCTGTTTATGTTGTAAAAGAGATTTTCATTCCTTGGGTAAGTGTTCCCTATTTGTTTCATGAATGTGAATTAAGACTGACAGGATAGGATCTGGTGAGGCTCTGTATGAGAGACAAAGATCATCTCTTAGTAGACTGTATGACACCAAGCAGAGGGACAAGGCTTTGGAATGTTGCACATATTTTTAATGATTTGGGATCTTGATTTTCTTAGTAAGGAACATACCAAAAAGGACATTATACTCAGTGACTGGCTAGTTGAGTCCAGGATACAGTGGATTCATCACATCCCTGAACCTGGACTTCATACACTTAGTAATAAAATATACAATGAAAAATCAGTTGCATACATTAGGGGATACATGATTTTTGAAGGACAGTTAATTTTTAACATAGGTATCCAAGTCAAGTACTACACCAATGTTATGTGTGTGCTTTTAATGCAATATGTAAAAGGAACTTCTTGCTTACTGAAGGATACCATTTTACATTTCTTGACATTCAGTTTTACTCCATGGTCTTTACACTAGTAATCAGTTTGTGAAAGTGCCATTTAGAGAACTATACTGTCCTCTTGGAAGATTATGATAGCACCAAGTGTACAGTCATGCAAGCCTGGTCATCAATATACCCTTAACAGTAGCTTTGACATCCAAGAAGTAAATGCCAGAGAGGAGTGAGGCAAGTGCTGAACCATGGGATACATCACTAGTTTTAGGTCTTTTGAAGAAAGTGGAGTAGCCGACCCTAATTTTTTGGGTTTTATCTGTGAGACAGTTTGCTATCCAAGGAATTACATAGGTATGAACATGTAGCAATGGTTAATAATCTATAATACCTGAGTGTTGGATGATGTTGAAAACATTTATGAGACCTAGATATGCAGTCGGTATTAATTTGCCAACATACAAAAGCCTTGGTTGGATAGGTGAAGGCCATCACTATTGAAGTATTTAGGACTGTCTACCATCTCCTCCTAGAATAATATATATTGGATTCCCTATGAATGATACCAGAAGCTAAGCCAATTGTTGAAGTCAATATTCATTTGTTTGTATTATTGTATCATTTATGTTGAGAAAAGCCAAAAAAGAGAAGAGCCACCATACAGTGTTTCAAGGTATCTTTATTAATAAGAATTCATAAAAACAACAAAAAATGATTTTTTGTTGTTTTTATGGATTCTTATTAATAAAGATACCTTGGAACACTGTATGCTGGCTCTACTCTTTTTTGGCTTTTCCCATTTGATTTTGAGCCGTGCATTTGCCTCTCGTGCAGGAGTTCTTTTTTGACTGTTTCATTTATGTCGAGGGCAAAAGGTTGCTTAAGGCTAGGTACAAACCTGCCTCAGAGATACATTCAGAGAGCTCCATCATTATTCTCTTCATATAGTCCAGGGAGGTACATCTGAAGTCATTTACCCCACAAGTACTATGACTGTCATGTATGGACTTGTGGTGCAAAGACCTGAGTTCTAGCATGATGTGGCAAATCCTGTTACCAGATAGGCAACAGATATTGACTCCCTTCATGCTGAGCCTGCTGATTGGCACATCAGTGTGCATCACTACAAGTTACCTAAGACAAGCATGCTGGATTGAGTGGAGGTTTGCCTTATGTGCTTTTGAACTGACACTGTGACTCTCTGATGCATGTTCATGGTGTGTGCTGCCTGTATTCTGGTAATTTGTGTTGTTAAATTGCTGTTATTGTGAGGTTGATGAGAGTGCTTGCTCCTTATGTTACAGTTAGGAGGCCTTTGTGGTTCATATAGGTTGCTTTTAAGAGCCTTAGCATATGTAGGTCTGTGTGTTTGGTTGAACTGCCTGTGACAGATGTAGTGCTGCGTCTTGTGGTACTGATAACCTGGATACATGCAGTGCCTTCATATGAGAGTCTCCAGTAGTAATAAAGAACTGCATCCCTCACACACTGTGTTGGCTTGTTCAAGTAGGTGGCTATCAGTAAACATGACACAATTGCTACCATGTGTCAGGATGCCCATTTCAACAAAGCTGGTTACAGAGATGGCTGAAAAGTAAAAAAATCCATGATTGCAGGTTTCTGCCAATTTGGGTAGAAGTGAGGTTTGTACTTCCTTACTGGAGGTAGTGGTGATAGTGTTGGTCTCAAAACACCTGCATGTAGCTCTGAATAAATGACTGTTTGCTCCTTTTCTCACCAGAAGCAAATAAGCACCATTAATCTTAAGCTGCTTCCAGAGAAGTACTATTAACCCAGATGTTTCTGTGTTCAGTACACTAGTAGATTAGCTATATTCTTTGGATCAGAGTATGTGATATCATGTAATATCTATTTCTTTATTTGAAAAACTAGAAGAACTACTAAAGTCGCTTCTTAACATTTCTATGGCCTTATGCTGTGTAACAAAACAATATGGACAGGACCTATAACAGCTGAATAAAACAGACAACCAAGGCTGTGAAAAGGCTGTCACTGAAACTGCAATCAAAACACTCAGAGAAGGTCCAAACACACTGCCAAATCACAGATAAGCAAAAATTAATGCTCCTTTGCTCTTTCTCTCATAAAAGCAAGTAAGTTACATTAATCCCAAGCTGGCTTTTAATAAGCAATATTCAGGCTTTCTCAGTGTATGGCAATCCCTAGGATGAGTATAAAATAATGTTCCTCTGCTTCTTCTCTCACTAGGAGCAAATTGGAAGCGCTGAGCGCTGCTCTTAAACTGATACTCACAAAGCAGTCACGAGGCTCTACAGTGATTGCTAGTCTAGTCCCAAATGTAACAAATGTTAAAAACAAGACAGAAAAAGGGATTCATGATTTAAAAATTGCAATGTGCACTAAGTGAGTGAGATGATATGAGACAAAAGCTAACTTAGGCATTAAGAGCCTAGGGGGAGGGCCTTTCCAGGTACAACTTTCAGTACCCAAGAGAATGTGCAGATGAGACTCAGAGGGAGTGGTTAGGAAGTAGAAAAAAATCCAGTGCAGTCAGCAGTATTTCACAGAACTTGCTGCTAAATAAAAATGCAGCTAAATATCAAAGCAGCTAAATAAGAAATCTTAGTTCTCAGTTCATCCCAACAATTAGAGAGATTTTTATTCATTTTCAATTACTGAATGTAAAATAAAGTATTTTTAACTGACCATAGCCAAGAACTTTTAATCCTCCAAAAAAAAAAAAAAAAAGCTAAGACAAAAATTTAAAATAAAACAAACTATATGATAAGAGCAACAATACGAATATCCAAACCTTAAATGGAGAAATCCATTCCAAAATCCAGTACAGTCACACAGTAGCAGTAGCCTCGCACTCTTACATCTAAATAGCCAGTTTTAATATTTAAGGTTTATTTAATCTGGGACTGCATCAGCATTTAACCTAGTTTAAAAAACCTACTCTCTTTACTCATTAAAAGAACCATAACTGCACACCTCTCACCATGCTTAACCCTTCAATTACAGATAAAACAGCTGTTTTAAAATTACTGCAAGCTGCTGAGTGTCTATATAATGAATTTGTTTTTGATTTCTTTTTTTTTTTTTGAATACTACATAATGGCAACACATTCTTTGTTCCAATTTCTATTGTTTTACCTAAGTAAAATATATCACAGAAATACATGTAGCAATATAAACTATCCTGTATAGTTACAGCTATATACGCTTTAGGAAGGGAAGTGTTTATTCACTGACTTTATATGAGCATTTGAGCTACCTCTGACCATTGCTATAATGTTTATATAATTTGTTTGGGTAAGTGCCACCCTTAATTACAATCTTAAGTTCCATTACCAGAAAATATTTTAAACAGGCATTGTTTTATCTACAAAGGTATGTGTCTTCATTAATGAGTGATATAACTCTACATTCCCTTGAATTATTTTCCTTTTACTACTAATGATAGATATACTAGGTCTAGAATCCTCATTAACAGTGACAAGTCACAGAAAGGTTACAGAACATCAGATGGCTAACTTGTGGATGACACATTTTTTATATCTTTTCATTCTGTATCAGCTCTTTGAAACACAGCCAATATTTAGTTATTTAATTACTTCTATTTACTTTTGTTAACCGGGATAGTATGACTGGGTGTAGCCCATTTTCAGCAGAGTCCTAGGGCGAAAAGCCGCAGGAGCAGAGAACAAAAATAATACAAAAAAGTTAACCCAACATATATATATATATATATATATATATATATATATATATATATATATATATATATATATATATATATATTCACCTAAGGTAAACTAAATTTTAGAGAGGAAAAAAAACTGCAGGGTTTACATAATAGTAAATGAAAAAAGTATGAGAAGTCTTGCAAAAATATTAAACAAGTGAGTCAAAGTGTAATAGAGAAAATAGACAGCAAGGGAAGAAGGCAAATTTGACAAAATTAGAAGCATTACAAATGAAAAAGTTACAAAAAATATGTAAACAGCAGATAAGTATAGAGCATATAGAGTAAAGAAGGAAAGCAAGGAGCGAAGGAGAAAGAAAAAGAAAAAGAGAAAAAAGTTGAGGAGAAAAGTGTAATAGGAGAACAGGCCAGGGAAGTTTGAGGAACTAGAAGATAAAAAGTAGGAGAGAAAATAAACGGGTTATTAGAGGTAGAAAGGGAAAAGAACTTAAGTAAAAGAGGAAGTTAGATATAATAAAAGTAAATGTAAGACTAAAGCAAGAGAGAAGGTGTTAACCAGGAGAAGAACATGAACAGAGCCAATTAGAATAGAGGTAGCCTTTTAAGAGCATTTTGAATTGAGATAAGTTGGGAATGGATATAATGAACTGGGGCATAGTATTCCATATTTTTGAGATACAGCTAGAGTATAGAGAGTCACCAGCTTTACTGTTGGACTTAGAGACTTGTAGCAAGAGTTTGGTTGGAAGATCGAGAGGACGAGTGTTAGTGTAGGGTTGAAGCATTAACTGAAGGGAAGGGGTACATTCAGGCTGAATTTATTATAATAATGCTATAATACAATATATATATATATATATATATATATATATATATATATATATATATATATATTATTCTTCACTTTCAAAGTATAATCTATATGTTTAAAATAATAATCACTAATAGGACTAATATACCGACAAATTTTACACTGTTGACATGGGAAAGTCCCTAAAGATCTATTAAATAAATCATTGTGATGTTTTAAATTCTTAGTCTTCTTATAAATAAACTTTGGTTCATACCCAACAAAACGTTTTGTTTTTTCCATCCCTATGAGTATAGATGGTACCAATGTTAAAAGTATAATTCAAGATAATTGTAAGGTAATTTTTATAAAATGAAGAGCTAGCTAGAATTTGTGGGTATGAACTAAAGTTTGTTTCTAAGAAGACTAAGAACTTAAAATATCTGTTAGAACATTTAAAATTTGGGAGCAACAATGTATTTAATAGATCTTTAGGAAGAGGAATAAGGGAAGTAGCAGCATGGAAGAATAGCAGAACATAGGAGAAAATATATGAAGAATTTGGAGGTGGAACATTGGAATGTAGAGAAAAAAATGCTTGATATGGAGCATCAGAATGTAAATAAAAATTCCTCTGTGGTGGATAGTACAAATGAACAGTGTTTAGCAATTTCATTGGAGAAGGAAGGAAGTGAGTCTGTCGCAGTGGTGCAAATAACAGAACTGGCATCAGGAGGGCTTACAGATGATTTACTGTTAAAAATAATTTTGCAGGATGATCCAGGTGACAGTTCTGCTGTTTGATAGGGTAAGAGGCCAGATACCTTTTTCAGAAGGTATATGGTAATATAGGGTGGAACCAGGTGATGTAGCAGCACAGAATACAGCAGTTAAAACTTATGTAGCAGTGACAGAAATTAAAAAAGGAAAGCAGCAATAATGTGAGAAGGTATCTGGTTTTGTGGCAGCAGAAAATACAGTAACTAAAATATATACATCAGTGATAGCAGGAGAGCAGAAACAAACTGGAAGTAAAACTATTAAAAAAAAAAAACAGAAGACAGACCAACTGGGGCTAAAAGAAGAAAGACTGTGACACTGTAATAGACAGATATTATGCATGGGACAATTTGGTAATTGTTCTGGGTTTTAAAGCTGAAGAGTTGTGTCATTTTATATATATTGAGACACTGAGCTTTTGTGACTTATCATTTGCAACTGAGGAACAGATGGTGAAATTTCCAGAACTGTGTAACAAAAAGGACATTTAAATGTGGAGCAATTACTAATTTTTGTTAGTAACTTAAATGCAAAAATGTCACTTTGCAGTTTAGAACTGATGAACTGGAAAAAGAAGATGTTAAAAAATGCATGCAGGATTCATGTGACACTATTGATAACATTATAAAAGTTAGAGATGAGAGGGACTTATGGAATGGAGAGTGGAGATTGGAAGCTGTTCTGAAATATTAAAAAGTAGAGGGACGTTAAGATATACTGTCTAGCCTAAATCATATTTCTTATGTGGGATTGTATGATTCAGATAAGGCAATGTAACAAGTGTGGGAATAAAGGACATACAGCAAAAAGGTGTGTGCCTGAATGCAGGTTGCGTAAAAAAGGTAACATGTTTGGATGGATACTCAAGCAAACAGTAAGTAATGAAAAAGAATGGGAAAGGGAAGGAGACATGCATGAGTAATGACAACAAGAGAGAGTAGACTATGTGAAGAAGAAACTGTAGAGAAAATATATGTGGAGGCAAAAATGAGGAGACAGAGTACAAACAGGAAGAGAAGTCAGGAGAAGAGATTGATACTAATAACATTTTTGAAATTCTAGCCAGTGAAAAATCAGATTCTGAGGATGAAGAATTACCTCCACATAAACCAAATAAAATATTCAATTGTGTAATTTGTGAAAATAAGAAAATTAAAATTTAGTAATATTTCACCTAAACTGAAAAACAAGGAAAACAGTTTTAGATACCTTTCAGTAAATTTGAACTTACGGTGTTGTTAGCATTGCAAGAAGGATAGGGATACTGGAATGGTGTGCTAAATATTTTGTGCTTGTTATTCTGTTAGAGGAAATACAATTTGTGACAAGTAAAGAAAGACTGCAAACAGAAAAACATGTTGGGTTGAAAAATAGTATGGAACTCAGGAAGTGAAAGTTTTTCTGGAGTGGCTTAGTTGTGTAAAAAACAGTGAAAATCCTGAATGTAATGGTAAGGATGTGAAGGTTGTGGATATCAGGTGGAGAAACCACATTTTTAGAATTATAATTGGTAAAGGTACCAATAAATTTCACACAACACAGTTTAGCACATAATAATAATTTCCTTTAGTGCAAATAGAAACAGTATGTGAGAGATTAGAACATGGAGGTTATGTCTCCTCGAACTACAGAATAATAGAATTTTTATACTTTCTTTCATTTAAAGCAGCATTATTGTAACAATTATAGAACAACCACTGACTAAATAAAAAATTAACACTACAACATTAGTTTTTGCTAACTAAAATCTTCTGACTACTTGTTTATGACTTTCCATATTAGGCATGAGTTCCAAATTCAATAAAATAACTTTTTACAGAGAACAAATTTCTTGCCCTGTCAGTAATTGCTAATATTCGGCAGGAAGCAAATAATCACATATATACATACTGAAAAAAAACATACAGGAATCCATTTTGACATGAAAGCATATTAGAAATGAAAGACACACATTAATATTTTCCCTTTTCTTTATGCCTCACCCTTCACATAGCATTATGTGGATATGTAACTATCAAGGAAAGGGAGAGTTGGTTTAATCAAATATTAGACTATGTGGTAGTTAACATTTAAATTTTAATTGCAAGGAAGTTTAATTGTGATTTAAGAGGAAGATGTAAAAAGAAAGGGCAAGCTGTAAAGATATAGACAGATATAGCTAGATTAGATAGATAGATAGATAGACAGATAGATAGATAGATAGATAGATAGATAGATAGATAGATAGATAAAAGAAATGACAAAATATGGTAAACTGGCAATAGAACAAATGTCAATGGACTTATAGAAGAGGGCACTTGGATCTAAAACTGATTATTTTGTATTATTGAAAGTCTTGGGAGTTACTGATTATGATATGGTTGTGATAGTTTTGACTTTTTCAGACCATTTAGCTAACAGAAAGGAATATATTAAAATCAGTACTTTTTTCTAAATAAAAAAGTGGGGTATGCAGACGTTGCATTTGGGTCACCCCCCCCCCAAAAAAGCGTATTTTTCTCCAAATCCTCTTTCATAAAAAAATAAATAAATAAAATCTTTTCTCTTAATAAAACAACAATTTATGTCACTTCTCACAACAAATTATTAGGAATGATAGTGGACAATAATCTTTAAATTTACCGACATTATTCTTGAGTTAATATAATTGTTCATTTGTACTTTTTTGAAGGGGTGTGCTGATGCCCTCTCTCCTTTCCCTCTGTGATTACACACACAATGTAATTAACTAGTTCACAAAGTAAATAAAAGTTCCATGATTTTTGCAATTTGTGAAATCATTGGCCATAAATCACAAGAGATGCACCCTTTATGACATTCTTTGCATGCATACAATACAGACAGAAATACTAATAATGAAGTAACCTTGGAAATGAAAGATAGGAAGATTAAGACAGGGTTTTGAGGTGAAGAAAATTTTAGATTCCCTACGTTAAGGTATTAATATATAAACCTTGCCGATATAGTATGAGTAATCAGTGGTATAAGAGGCTAATTAGGCTAAGAAGTAAAAAATGATATAATATCCTGCATCCCTGCCCAGCCATTCTAGTGTTCTATTACTTGGCTATTTCTCCCCAGTTATCATAATCACAGTTCAAACCTGTCAGTGTGCATACTGTTTTCTTATTTACTTCTATAATGATTACAGATATTGAAATAAATTAACATAAACACTGATAACAATTTGATAAACAATACAATCTCACAAGGAATACAGACTTACCATGAGCAGTGAACTCCTCTGCCATTAAAGTTCACATTCATTGAAATGGCATTAATACACACATTCAAAGAAAATGCATCCGGCCAGTAGAGGATTAAGTTTACCTTTGGGCTGTTTTCAGACTATAGGCTCCCTGCACACATTTTTAGGGTCATGCATACTTGTATGTATTCTTTGATTCATCTTTCTGATTGCATTAAATTATGTTCCTTATATAACACTAGCACCACATTTGTAGTTTTGAACATTCTTCCAGTAAGCAATGAAACAAAATGTATGAATCAATAATGACAAAATGACCAGTTTCAGGAAATTTCAACCATAAAAGGCCACTCAAACTTCTGTTATTACAGTCCACCATTATCAGTCGATAAGCACAATCTCTGCAGAAGTAAAAGTCACCTGAATAATTCGACATTAAAGAGATCTGTAACTAATGAAGAGGTTGCTACTAGCAAACAACTTTACATTTCATTGCTTCATCTACACATTCAGTGCTGGCTGCTCTTGAAGAATTAATTGCCTATATTGTGTACATTAAAAAAAAAATTGGTAAGCTGGTAATATTGCAATAGGGAATGACTGACAAACCAACAAGCAATTATGCTACTAACACTGCTTTCAAATTCTACAGCACAAACAGTGACTGCCAAAACAGTTACACATTGAGAACAGACTTAGCATGAGCAACAGTAAATTTCTCTTCCCTTGAAACTTACAATTCCATGAAAATGCACTGAAACTCAATCCCTTGAAAATGCACTGAAATTCAGAATTCCCTGAAAATGTACTGAAACTCAGACTCACAATTCTGTCAGCAGCATAGTAGTTGGTGAAGAAAATTCAGCCTCGTCTCCACAGAAGTTCACAATTCCTTCAGCAGTTTGGTAGTTAGTGTAGAGGATTCAGGGTCTCCTCTCCTGTAACCAACTTACAGGGTCAAGCCTGTTCAAGTTAGATGACTAACCTGCCCCCCCCAACTAGAACATTACATAGCATACTTCTCACACAGCAACACAAACACACACCCCTCCTCTTTCACACAGCAACACACACGCATACCTCTCAACTATTCAGATTTTCACAGAATGTACAGATTTTTCCCTCATATATTTGGACTGTTCCTTGTAAAATTTGTGGTTTTCTGGAAAATTGCAGGGAAGATCTGAGGATTGCAGTCACTAAATAATGATATACACGAGTTTCATACTTCATATCCTTCAGAAAATGCATGTTAACACAAATGCTATTATTACAGCGACTCTCTATGTTTATAAGAGCAATATTTAATTTTTATTTATGTCCATATTTTTGTCCTCCCATTATGTCAGGCTTTGTCCAGATTTCTTGCAGTTAGAGGTTGAGAGGTATGCACACACACCCCTACTCTCTCACACAACAACAACACACGCAAACACACACATACACACACACACACACACACACACACACAAACACACACACACTCTCTCACAAAATCACTCATTTTACATACTTACACACACACACACACACACACACACACACACACACACACACACACACACACACCTTCTCAGAATGACTAGTTTAAATTATACGCGCTTTGTGAAACATGCATTGTTCTCTTTAAAGGAGATCACCACCACCATGGCCAAGGTGCCAATAAATTGTACTGGTGCATACCATCACAAAAAAGCCCTGATTAAAATAAGAAAGGGAATAAAAAGAGTAAACGAGGAATAATGGGATGAAATTGAGGAGATGGAAGTATTGCTGTTATGAAAGGATCATATAACCAAGACTGACATCTGAAAAAATGGTCTGGATGGTGGAGTAAATTTAAAAAGAAGTATAAAAAGTGTTCTTTTTCCCACCAGAGGCAGGATAATCTAAGACAGAAATAAGTGAAGTAAGTGAAAATGTATATAAATGTAATTGTGAGTTTAAAGAATACTATGGCAATGTTGTGATATGGAAAAAGAAATGTATAAAATAAATTGAGAAAAAGTAGGCTTTATTGTTTAGGCAGTGATATAAGAGAAAAGGCTGGAGGTATCTGCCTATTTTTGTGAAATAGTAAAGGAAGATATTAGTATAATGGGGGAAATGAAAACTGTAAAAGAGACAGACAAGTAGCACAAGAGCAAATTATGAGTATTGCAGTACAGCATGTGGAAAATATGTGTAAGAGTAAAAAGCTGGACTATAAGAGAGAATGGAAAACAAAAAAATATGAAATGGTTTAAGAAAGATTTCAAAGAGAAATTATTATTAGTGAAATGGATGAAGTACTTATGATGATAAGTGCTGATTTGGTATCAGGTCCAGATGATATATAGGGTATGGAATGTGCAAGATATTAATGGATTGGCAAAGAAAATATATTGTAAATACACTGAATGAATTGTTGAAGGAAGGATCTGTTTATGAAGAGTTATGCAGTGGGATATTAAAATTTAAATGGAAGAAATATAAAAAAAAAGAAATAAAAACTGAGGCACATCACATTAAATAACAGATTATAAGAATTGTTATCGGTTGTGAGAGGAAATTGTGGATGATATTATAAGTAAAAGGGAGGATATGTAACTTATGGTAGGTGATATTAGCAAGACATCTGATGCAGTAGGACATGATGCTCTGTTATGGACAAGCATGAAATAGGTAACAGAATTATATTAAAATAGTAGAAGTAGAGTGTTAGTGAATGGGTGGCTGATTAATGAAATATTCCTGAAATGTGGCATAAGGCAAGGATGTTCCATTAGTAGAATATTGTCAGCATTTGTAATGAATGTGATATTGAATGAAGTAGCTTATAGAATGAAGAATGCTAGACATGTGATGCAAAAGGAGGTGTAGATTCCAGTACTTTGGACATGCACAGATGATATAGTTGTAGTTGCTAAGAAGAAGATATGGATGAAGGACATATTGGCTTGTCTGAATGGATGTTTAAAGGAAATGGGAATTAACTGAAATAAAGATAAAAGTAAGGGTTTGGGTGATATGGTAAAAAGTGAGGTTGTGACTTTTTCAATGAATGAAGTATCTTTGCTAGGAATAAAATCTGTGGAAAATGATGTAGTTGTGATACTATGGGAGGGGTTGATAAAAGGAATCTGTCTTCTGTCGAGGACACATAGATTAGCATTCAGGAAAAAGATTTATCCGGTGAATTCGGTATTAATAATAAAAGTAGACAATATGTCAAACGTTTCATTATTGGTGTTTTCTTTCAAGACTAAACCCAGCAAAAAGAAATGTGTTGTATATGAGTGAAGATGAAGATATATCAGGGTTATTAAATCTAGTTGTTTATTCTGCTTCTTTAAACCTGTATAAAGTATTAATGTGGGTAAATGAAGAGAATGAGAGTGTTTAAATATAAATATAAAAAACTCTGGGAGATGATGAGAATAAGGAAAAAATATGTAAATGCAGAATTTAAAAAGCATTGAGAAAAAGTACTAGTATGGAGAATAAAAACTGATGATGTAGAGATAAGTAGAATGATGTTTTATAATAATGTGATCAAACAACATGATTACATGATGGCAACATTTACCAGAAGAACTGATAAAGTAAGGAAAAAGTGGTATACCAAGATAGTAGAATGTCAGGACTTCTTATGAAGACTGGTGATACATAAGTTATAGTAAAGGGAAATAAGCCATATACAATGAACACTGAAAGAATGTGTTTATTGTGTGGGAAGGAAGACACAACAAAGCATGCGTTTTGAAATGTAAAATAGTGGTGAGATTCTGGAAAAAGTTGTTAGAAGAAAATATTTTTGAGAATGTTGACATAATAAAGATATTAATTTGATTATGTATGGATATTACAAGATTAAGTCAACAGAATATGTGAAAAGAATTGGTAAAAAATATTTTAAGTAATATTTGTTATTTGGAATGAAAGGTTGAATTAAATTTTGGTTAATGGGAAATACATTTTTGACAGGTATATTGTGAAGAATCAGGTTATGATTATAGAAGTAGGTGAGGGGCTAGAGTATGGAATAATAACAATTAGGATGATATAATAAAAATGATAATTAGTAAACATAGAACTGTGTCTATATATGCCTGTAAATATATGCATTTTGAAAATATGTAAATATTCTTTTTTATTATTCATAGATTCATAGATTTACAGACTGTTACTAGGCTAATAACTAGGGGCCTTTCTAAGCCTAGGCAACTTCTCTCAAAAGAATAATGATGTCCTGTATCCAAATAGGACATTGAGGGCCAAACATTTATAAGTTACCCCTGTGCTAAATAAAGGACTCTTTACTCTTCAATAGGATCCGTGGGATCTTTTATATCTACTTAATCTATCACCACTTCCACGAGATGGGACCTGGGTTTAATGTTTCATCTGAAGGACAAATGTAAAACCATTCTTAAGAGCAAAACTTGCCTTTCTATCAGCCTTCACGTAGCATACACTGTGATATTATCATAACACATGTAATGCCTGTTGTTCATCTAAGTTTATATTGTACACTGCAAGTTTACTAGCCTGGATTGACAGTACTTGGTTTCTTCAAAGAATAGTGACTGTTGGATTTCTCATTCAGCACTTTTATCCTAAGGAAATGGAAATTCAATTTGCATATAAAAAGTTTCCAATTGCAGGTAACATAAACAATTCTTACGTCTTTACTAGGAATAAATGAAAACCCTTTGACTTAGGACCCAAACGTGTGTTTTTTTAAAAAGTGGTAGAACTACAATACAATTGTAATTTTTCACAGAATGGAAGGAACATTACTTGAGTGCCAATTCATAACGTCCGTCATTATTTTTATTTAGAATTTTAATGATTATTTCATTGGAAACTTATAAATTATTATCTGTTTGTGCAGCATTATACAAATCTTCTTGAACAAAATGTCTGCAAATAATTATTTTTAGATGTTCAGTGTCTGGGGATATCAGAATAGCAGGCAAATGTCTTAATATGATTTTGATCAAGTCAATAAAATTAAGTCTTTTATTATCAAAGTGTTCTTGTATACATGCAGAAAGACCAATGTTTAAGATTCTGCACTAATTCCAGATATGGTGGATTTATAGTCAGTTAATATGGTTATATCAGGCACAGTGGCACAGCAGATAGCATAGTCATCTCACAGCAAGAGGTTCTCTGGTTCATTTCTTAGCTGGGGTTCAGTTCTTAGCTGGGGTGCCTTCTATGTGAAGTCTGCATGTCCTCTATGTGTTTACATGCACTTGCTCTAGTTTCCTCCCACATTCCAAACACATGCAGTAGGTGGATTGAGCACTCTAAATTGGCCATAGGTGTGAGTGTGTGATGTGAAAGAACAGCCAGGGCAAGGCTAGCCACCAGGCACTGTGAACCTTGGCTCTAGATGATTGTCACTATTGAAGTGATATCCTGGCCCCATATGCAAAATGGCAAAAAGTGTTGTGGATGGGACAGCGGGTGAATATGGTTATACATAAGCAGGAGTAAGTATCATTCATTATTTTCTTCTAGGTGTGATTACTCTGACAAGGAGATAATATTACCAGACCACAGAAAACAACACATCTCAACTACAAAGGAATGACTTATTTGGTTGTTTAAATACATAATATTGAAAGTGTATGCTTTATTAATACAATAGAACCTTGAATACCTGAACTGCAAATATCCTATCTTAGCTAAATTCTTAGTCAGAAGTTACCCTAAACAAACACATACAGATGATGCTACAGTAAAATGTCGATTTTTTTAATAAGAATTTTAACTTTCATTGTATGAAGCTTGAAAAAAAAAAAAAAAATATATATATATATATATATATATATATATATATATATATATATATATATATATATATTCAAAGCATTGTGTGTAATTTAGCAATTAAAAATGCACATTGTACACATTCACTTTAAAATTGTTTGCCCTGATTAGCTTGTATAGTGCATGCTGTTTGAATATGTTGGCTGGAGTGACATTAATTTGCAGTCACTTGACTGAGTGGTACTTGACTGAGTTGTAATGGCTCCTTTGTTTCCCTTCTTAGTCTATCCCTTACAATATTGTTAACCTTTATCAAAACTTTTTTGAGAGAAGAATATGCAAGTTACATAAATATAATAATTTCAAGCAATTGGTCAGTATGGAAATGGGCCATTACTCTAATTTCAAGTCTTATCCATCCCTTATGCATTGTGGTGATCTAAACAATTTTTCACAGCCGTTTGACAATGTCTTTACTTGTATGGTGTCATGAGAGTAACTTTACTGCCATTGTCATTTGTCAGGAAATTTACTTTAGGAATCCTGGCAGGAGGCCATCTGCAGCAGCCCGTCAATGCCTTTCTTGGTCAGTAACCACTATAAGATTGTACAACAGGAAAACGGATGAGAGGAAGTGAAGTTTGGTACAGACAAATCTGTCACGGGACAACCTTGGATGAGTAAAGTGGGGGGGCTGGGAGAAGGGTGATAGGTAGGTTAGGTCTGTGTGGGTAGGGAGCAGGTAGGAAAAAGTTAATTAGGTGTGAGCTGAGGGAGGAAGTGAGGTAAGGCTAAGGGGAGGGTCTTAAGAGGTTTTGTTGGGGAAATTGGTATGAGTAAGCACATTCTGATGTGGTCTTGTTGAAGCAGGATCATGTCCTGATGACTTGTGTTAGTAAGGTAGGCCTTGGCTAGTGCTAGTTAGTGAGGTGAGTACTTTATGGGTTATTATTATATATTTATATATCTTTTTTTTTTGGTAGGTTAGGAAAAGAACATATGGGAGTATTTAAGTACAGGTTTGGTTGACATGCCTGTAAGTTTTTTTTTTTTTTTTTTTTAATGGTGGGTTAGGGAAAGGACATATTGCAGAATTTAAGTAGAGGTTTGGTGGACATGCCTGTAAGGAAGACAGTATATTTAGGTAGTGTGTGTCCGTGGTGGTTCAGTGGTTATTTCACTTATTGTAGATCAAATTTGCTTTCTTTAATGGTCCCTGGTGGTTTAGAGGCTTATTCATTGTGGTTTCTTACTTATTCATGGTGGTTTATGGTCCCTGATGTCTAGTGATGGCTTTGCGAGGTTTCCTGGTGTCTAGTGATGGCTTTGGGAGGTTTGTGTCCGTGTTTTGGTCCCTGGTGTCTGATGGCAGCTTTGCAAGGCTTGTTTGATGGTTTCCTGTTACCTGGTGGTTAATGCTGGCTTTGGGAGGTTGTGTGACTGGTATTGGTTCCCTGGGATCTAGCGACAGCTTTGTGAGATTTGCGTGGATGGTGTTGTTTTCCCCGGTGTCTAATTGTGGCTTTTTGAGTTTTCCCTGCTGTCTAGTGATGGTTTTGTGAGATTTTACACAAGGTTCGGTACCCTGGTGTCTAATGTCAGCTTTCTGCAGTTTAGTTGGATGGTTTTCAGTTGCCCTGGTGGTTAGTGTTGGCTTTGAGACATTTTTTGGGCTGATCTGTAGGTTTCTCCTTGTCCCTGGTGGAGTAGTGTTTTTTGCGGGCTCGAATTGTCAGTTGCGGCTGGGTGTGCATGCACAGTGCCATTAACTGGGTCAGGGAAAAAAAGAGAAAAAAAAATGAATGCTTTCTCCATTTCAGCAGGTAAGTTATGGTGGGGGTTGTTTGTGGATGGTAATGCTTGGTGCTGTCCGAGTGGCTGAGAGATCTATGTGGTGCTTATTTGCATGTTTTTTGTTGGTGGATAGTGGTTTTGTTGAATTGAATGGATGTTTATGTTCCCTGGTGGGTAGTGGTGGCTTTAAGAGATTGTGTAAATGGTGGCTTGTGATGGCTTTCGGAGGTTTGTGACCGTGTTTCGATCCCTTGTGTCTAATGGTGGCTTTGCGAGGTTTATTTGATGGTTTCTTATTCCCTGGCTGTCTGAGTGACTGTGAGGTCTGTGTGGTGTTTGTTGCATGTTTTTTTGTTGGTGGATAGTGGTTTTGTTGAGTTGAATGGATGTTTATATTTCCTGGTAGGTAGTGGTGGCTTTCAGAGCTTGTGTGAATGATTTTGTTGTCCTGGGTTCTACTAGCAGCTTTGTGAGGTTTGTGTGGATGGTTTTTGTTGCCCTGGTGTCTAATGGTGGCTTTGCAAGGTTCCCCAGGGTCTAGTAATGGCTCTGTGAGGCATTTGTGTAAGGTTTGGTTTCCCTGGTGTATAATGGCGGCTTGGTGCTGTTAGATGCATTTGTTCGGTTGCCCTGTTGGTTAGTGTCGGCTTTGTGATGATTTCGTGGGTTCCTTGTCTGGCTTTGTCTTTCCCTGGTGGCTAGTTGTGGCTTTTAAGCTTGTAAGATGTTTTTCCTTGGTGGTTAGTGGTTTCTGAGCTGCAGGTCTGATATGCGGCTTTCTGCGGTTAGAGTGGATAGTGCGCGCATGTGCATTAGTGTCGGAAAGCATTTTTGTTTTTCTTCTTCTTCCTACATCTAATGTGGATGGGCAGGCAGGGAGATCAGGCTAGGTTCTTCAGATAAGTATGTTTGGGGTTTATTATATTTAGTTATTATATAAAAAAAAAAAAAATATATATATATATATATATATATATATATATATATATATATATATAAAAACAATATATTTATAATTATGGATAATGATTTACTATAGGATAAAATGGCATAGTTTGGGGAGGCAGAACTAACTAGCTGATTTTCTTATATATAGGGAGAGGAGTAGGGTCATTGGGGGGTGGGAGGGGTGGGACTGGTTGGTGGCCTTTCATTATGGATTGTTGATGACAATTTTCTTTGTTTTTTTCTTTAGTTATCATGGATGAAGCATTGAGACAGAGGTGGGTCAGTATTGTGGCGCAGGCTGAGGACCTCTTGGAGTTTGGGACAATGATGGTGGTCTGTTCATCTTCTGCAGTTTTGCAGGTTCCGGCAGGTGACTCCAACAGTGGCATTGCAGCTGGCAGTCATTCCAAAGGACATTTGGCAGATTGTTCCATAGTAATTGGCAGGTTGGTGCAACAGCCATGGGTGGTGGCTACGAGGAGATGTTACGGTAGGGCATTGCTTTATTTTGACTAGTTCTTAAGGCTTTTATCGGATAAGCAGTGTGAGTGATTTGAGGCTTTGTTGTTGTGTTATTTGGCTATACTGTAGGAGCAGGGAAGGGCAGTAAGTTCAGTGTTGGCAGCCATTGCTGCTTTTATGCATTTGGCTGGATTGCACGACTGGACTAGGTCTTGGGTTGTGAGTTGAGTCTTAAAGGGTTGGGACAGAGTTGATGGAGTCATGGATAGGAGATGGTCAGTGATGGAGGAGATTTTACATCACTTGCTGCAGGGTTTTGGTAAGGTGTGCAGCTCCTTGGAGGAGTATGTGATGTGGGGCATGGTTAGTGTATGGATGTATTGTGGGGTGTTTGGAGTGCCTGAGTTATTGGGTTCATTACTATGGAGGGATGTGCTGATGTTGCCTGAAGCGGTGCAAATTCAGCTGCAGTTTTCAAAGACAGATCAGGAAGGATGAGGAGCCCTTATAGTATTGGAAATGACCGGGGTAAGTTGGAGGTGACTGTGGTTTTGGGAAATAGACTGTGGATGATTCAGAAGGACAGAGCGACAGGTTTGGTTTTTACATCAGTAAGTAGTAAAGGGTTGGCAGGACAGCATTTGAATTTAATTATGAAAAGAGCTTGTTGCATTGTTGGTTTAGAAGGGGATAAGTTTTCTTCTCATTTTTTTAGGATGGGTAGGGCATCAGACTTGGTGAATGAAGGTAGTTCTATAGAACTCATCAAGAGAGTAGGAAGATGGTCTTCCAATGCCATTTGGTGTTAGAGGGTTGACCTGGAGCAGGATGTTGCAGGTATTTATTGATTTACAGGACTAATGGGGGTTGCTGCACATGTTGTTGATTCATTTAAGGGGGAACGATTTAGGTAAGGTACTTAAACGGCAGTTGGTGTATCAAATTTCTGAGAATATGTTAACTTTAAGGAGAATGTACCCCTCTTTGGTTTTCATATAGTCAGAGATTATCCCCTGGTTAGTATGGAGAGAGGCAAGGAACATTATGGCAGTGGAAAGAGCTTGTAGGTACATTAATTGTATGCTGTTGAAATATTTGAAGGACATTGGGGTATATAGGATAAGGCATGCTGAGTTTGAGAGCAGGGACCCAGTATGGCATAGGTCGGATGGAGTTCATTTAAATGAATTTGGGCTTGAATATTTTAACCTTAATGTGATGGGTCTGGGGTTCTCGCAGGCAGGGTGGATGTGTAGCTATCATAGGCACAGGAAGTAACAAGGTTAATGTTTAGGGATCTTAAGTCAGTTATTTATCAATGTTTCAGTTATGGTCATTGCATCATTGTAATTTTAAGATAGGGATGCTGTGGGGGAGATTGGGTTGAGGTGTGTTAAACAGCATGGTAACAAGTTTGCTTTATTCTGTACTTGGGGCGGCTTCTAGGGTAATTGTTCTCAGGTTTTATAATCTAACCATGTTCGGGTAATTGAGATTTCACAATCCAGAGTGTAGCACATGTTGCTCTTAGTTGAGTCTGACATTGGGTGTATATTCTTGTCTACAGGGCACATAAGTGGAGCTGTAAGGGGAATTTGTGTATCAGGTCATTGACTGTGTAGCAGGAGTGTGGATGGTTTTATTCTTTCTCTAATTATTCATTTTGTTGGGAATGCCTTGTTGGTAAAAGGGTGATAATTTTATGGATACAATAAGACTTGTTAATGCAATGATTTGTTTTATTTTGCATAGGTAACTGCTGTACCGTTACTGTGTGGATCTTTGTTAAGACATCTTAATTTTCAGGGGTAATTTTGCATCTGGTAGTGTTTGCATTTTATGCAGTGGATGAAGGAAATATGCCATTGGTGGTACATAATGGTCATTAAGACATTTGATTATATGTGTGTGGAGTACTTACAGTTTTCTCTTTACAGATCACCCTGAGTGCAGACGGGATCATGTAGAGTTGGTATTACTTGGGGAGCCTCAAGAAGTGTAGACTCGAGTGGCAGGACAGGAGGTCACGAAATGCTAGCAGTGTAGATATTGGTTGTGTTTTCTTCCCTGCAGTCATAAGGTAGTATTTTGTTGGGTCGATCTTGTAAGGGGAGTATTAGGATTGAATTTTACACTGTTTTATAAGTAGCGGTGGTCTTCTTTGGAAGGGTTAGATAGTGTTGCATACATTATGAGTGGGGGTTCAGTGGGTTGCATTGTGTGAGTTAGGCTTGTGAGTTAGATGGGTGGTTTTTGCTAGGGGGCTTTAGCTTTGATTTATGCATTTGTAGGAGAGACTGAGTTGGGTTTATTCCCTACATTATGGATGGTAATAGTGTCATGGACCTTGTGTGATCTGGTGGCATCTGGTATACTTTAGTTTGTTGGTATACTGTGTTTAGTTAATTTTGCCTGGTTTGATTTATTACTGGTGGTGTATTTGGGATCTTGCTGCTACTGGACATGAAGGTAGTACAGGTGATTTTGTTTATCATGGGTAATTGGCACGATGGCAGCAATTTATTGAATGGAAGTTAAGAGATTTAAGTAGGGGTATTACATTCGCTGGACACAAAACATAAAAAAAAAAAAAAAAATGTATATACATATTTTTCATTGGATAGTAAAAGAGGGTTTCAATGTGGCATGGTGCATTTGCCTCAGCATGGTTTCAGTGGCTGTGGGGTAGTATGGGTGCTCCAGTGGATGGTAATGATAAAGCATTTAGACGCAATGGAATGAATTTGAGCATGTGTTAGCGCTGAAGAGGATGTATCCATTTTTGTTTTTCTTATGGTCTGGGATTATTTACTGGTTGGTTGGAGAGAGGCAAGGAATTTTGTTGCGGGGAGGGGGGGGAGCTCAGGGGTATGTTAATTTTACATTTGCAAAATTTTTGAAGTAAATTGGGGTTCATACGATACAGCATGTGGAGTTTGAAAGCAGAGATACTGTATGGTACAGTTCAGATGGAGTTCATCTTAATGGATTTGGGCTTGTTTGTTTAATCTTAACCTGGGCTTGATGGTGGAGGATCCATTGGAAAGTGGAATAGTCTGAGGGGGAACAGCCATTTGGGCTGGTGGGTGGAGAAGAGGGTCAGTCTTGACTCTCTTCTATCTCCCTCAGTAGGATACTTGGAATTGAGATGGTGATTTGATGGTGGATGATTCTGAATGGGAATATGGAATTGATGATGATATTAAGGTGAGTGTGGACGTTGCCTTCAGGATTACCATGATTTGGAATGGAAATATGGAATTGATGATGATATTTAGGTGAGCGGGGACGCTGCCTTTATGATTACTAAGATAAGTGAACAAGTGGGGGATGTTGCTTATTCAAGGTGAGCATGTATGCTGCCATTATGTTTACTATCTTACTGTTGCACTGTGGATTCTGTGTGCCTCAATAAAGTTTGATGTTTGTTATTCAATTTTATTACAATAAAGGTTGTCAAATGTCTTTCGGTGTCTGAGTTTTATTAGGACAGTGACAAAAATTATTGTGCAGGTTGTTACAATTTCAGCTGGCTTGTCAGCATGTGTCTCAATGGAAGCAGATATTGGGGTCCCAAAGTAGGTGGAAAAGTCTGCTGGTTAGTTGGTTAGTATGTAAGTGATTCCTACATTCTTAGCAGTGTCCAATTTTTTGCGGGACGTTTAGGGCTCTCTAGAGCTCTTAATGTTTGTAATGAGTTACTTTCAAGCTTTTGTAGTAGCTGATTTTGATACTTCATCAGAGCTTTACAATTATATGCACTTGGAGAGTGGTTCTCCCTTATATTGCATTGCACTAATCAACCTTTTCCTCTTTCCAAGATCAGTGTATTGAGGCCACAAAAGATCCAAGACATGGAGTACCCTAAAATTAACATCTGTACTTTTTAAAGAGGGGAACATGAACAGGACCGATACGAAACATCATTGAAAGTAGATCATTTTAACTGCATGAGTTCTATGTGTCTAGTCTAAAATTAGAAGTGCAACAGACAATAAATACAGATGTCTGTCATTAATTCACCTATCTGTGATAACACAACATGTAACTCATTCCAGTTTGAGTCTCCAGATATACCAGACTAAATTCTTGTTATTAATGTGAGCAGATAAGTAACCAATAAAGAATAAATGGTCAGGCTCATTGTCTGACACTTGGTTCACTATATTATATCTACAAGCAGAGATGAATTAGTCTTTGAGGAAAATATTGTGCATTGTTGAATATTTATCATTATGTGAGTGGTTCTATTTTGAAAACTTTGCAAGTTAGCAAAGTCACCACTGAAGTCATTCAGATATGACCTCATGCTTGACGTGCCATATTATCAGGTAAGTAAGCTTAGATAGACTCTCAGGATGAGTGGAAGAATTTGAGTAGGACACACATGGAATGAATGGAATGAAACTATGGTATCTGTGCCCTGGTATGATTTTTTTTAATGTAGAAGTAATCCACTGTACATTTTGAGCAGAATGTTATCATGCAGTAGGATATAAAGAAGAACATAAACTTCAAGACTGAAAATGGAAGGCCTCAGATATGTTTCTGACTCTCCTCAAGTATCAGGTATACCAGCTTACATAATCTGCCAGAAATATTCTTATCAGTGACACATAGTAGTTCAAACAGCTTTTTCTCAGCACACATACTATGAAGGCACAGGCATACTTTGGGGTACAGGCCAGGAATAGCATCTTCCCTTAAGTGATAATAGGTTCTAAGCACTATTTTGGCCACATGGATGTTAACTTTTTTCTTCCTGGAGTAAGGGTGGATCAGTAGTCTTTGGACATACTTAGGTCTTGTAACAGAAAAGTTAGGTCCTATCATTCAGAAGGAAATCATTGTGCCTGCATTAATAAGCTGGTGCTATCAGCATGATGCACTTGAGAATTAGATTTATAGATTCATAGGCACATATTTAGCTTACCGCCTGAGTAATTACCAAGAATCTTAGTCACATTACCCTCATTTGGTAATAAAAGCAAGTTAGTGATCCTAGTAAGCAGCCTGTCACCATGCATCCCAGGAATTATTCTGATGTGCAAAGGGATTATGTTCATACAGCAAGGAGTGAATCTCAGCTCTAGGTAGTGTTACAATGGTGAAAAAGTTTAGATCTCTAGTGGGGGGGGGGGTTAGTTGTACCACTAGATAATAAAAAGTGAAGAGTCTATCTAGCTCTGAAAGCTAAGCAGAATCTCTCCATGGGTGCATATATGAGATGGAGTACATAGTAAGTTTTTTAACTATACAACATAACTGAGGTCACCTAAGTCTAGGTTTTTGATTTAAGGAATATCTGAGGTTTTTCAAGTTGGTCTAGATGTTTATAGAAGGACATGTCAAGACATGCATTAGATTCAGCGATACGTTTAACAGAGGATGAATAAAGTATAACTCTGACTTCTTTGAAGCTAGAGGAAATATGTCAAAGGATAACCAAAGGATAACTTTTGCCCAATAAAATGATTTTCTAACCACAGCTGAGACATGGTTATCAAGTAAAGACTGTTTTGCCTTATGTCAAAGCATAGATGGATGAAGCCCTGACTTTGACCCAGATGACTTGCGTTTGGCTAGATATATGGGGGTCTGGAGAGACTGGACAGGGAGAAAGGGGATTAGCAGCCAGCACAGATTAACCTATTTTGGGGAAAAGGCCCACTGCATTAATGACATCTTCTGGTAGGCAGGCATGTCACTGGTATCAATGGCCCTAAAAGTGCTGTTGCTGCCATATCAGGGACTCTGTGTGCAGTGATGCATATGCCCATTGCCTGAAAAACAGCTCATGCTGACACCACAGAGGATGGAGTTAGATAGTCTTCTAGATAAACTATCTGGCCTGACACCTGTTCTCTAAAACGTATATCTATTAGTGGTTTGGGGCTGGAAATCTGAGATATGGGGAACAGCTAGATGATAAGCTCTTGCTTTTGGTGTAATATACCAACTTTCATCATTAGTAGGACAAAGATAAGTTCCCTAGGCAGAGAATGAATGGACTGTACGGCTCTTACCCTGTCCAGGATGAGCATGATGTGTCCATGGAGGGGGGGGGGGTAACAAACTTGTCCTGCAAAGTGCTTTTCTGTCAGGAGAAGTGAAGAATGGTTCAGCTTAACTAGATGGCTACAAACGAGAAACTCAGTGAGGAACAATAACTCAGACAGAGGATGGAATATTAAAGAGAACTTGGGGTATCAGGTTTAGTCCTAAAGTAAAAGTGCATAGCTTCCTGTGCACAATTTTATTTCCTGCTACAGTTTTAAAGACTTTAATCTTCTGATTGACAGCAGATACTACCACAATATGATAATAAAAGTTAAACAGAAAAAAACACTATAATGGACATAAACAGAACAAAGAACTGTGGTTATAAGCAAAAATGTGACAACATAACAGTGATATGCAGCACAGTAAGGTTATTAAGAGACAGCACTCAGTAGTCCCTCTCTAACGTAGCATGTATTAAAAGGTAGCAGAAATAGGCACTATGTCTAGCAGACTGAACTGATAGTTGTAGCAGTGATTTACAGGAAAAGATACTAAAGTCCTGTGACAGCTGAATTGGGAAGTCCTTTGCTTGGGTTAGAAATGGAAAGGGCTACTGCTTATGTATGGAACTCCAAGTTGTTTAGTGATACAGCAAAGACAATCACCAGCATGGAGTGGGTCTATATTAAATTAACGAATGCTCAAAATAGAGAATGCTGATTTATTGACTGTTTTAAGAGCGAAACCTGACAATCCCGAAGACACAAAACAGTGATTTTTTTCCCAGGGAAAAAAATTGCTGGGACGTTTTCTTGACTTTGCCATTTCCTCCACTGTGGTGCAATCTCAGAGTTGATATATTTAGGTAGGGGGGTGTGGGGGGCAAAGCACCCCACTTTGTTTTGTGTTTTGAACTTTTTTTTTTTTTGTGGAACAGCAATTCTTTTCCCTAGGAAAAAAATCACTGTTCCGTGTCTTCGAGATTTTCAGGTTTCGCTCTTTAAGGGTTGATAAATGAGCGTTCGCTATTCTAAGCATTCGCTGATTTAATATAGATCCCATGGAGCCAGTCCAGCTAGTTATTGATGTGGGAAGGTAGTCTGTGTTGTGCAATATGACCCAATGAATAGAGTAACAGTATATGATCTAAGCAGCCATTCAAATGTGCAGTAGCAAATCATGATAAAAAAATTAGGGGTATATCAAGGTCTTTAAACAGTCATTCACAGCAACACAGAACACTGTCAATGTCATAAAGCTGTTTTATGTAGTGAATTACATGGAGCACAAGATTTCAGCACGCCTGTTAGAATAACTGCTGGAGTAGGAATGAATTATCGATATGGAAAGAGAAATGCTTGAAAGTGGAAGGTAGAGTAGAAAATATTCATCTAAGATCAAGTCAGAAATATTACTCACTGATTCCAGAGTCTCACAATAAATAAGAATTATTAAAGCTAATGAACTGCTCCTGTGTGTAATTATGCAAGATGTGAACGTCTTTTATCTGCATGCTTCCTTTGATATTCAAAGAGGTTGCTTAAAACTCCAAATGCTGATCCTTTAGGAGAAGGTCAAACAGAAGTGTAGTTTCAGAGCAGGAGATGAAATCACTGATTTTGTTAGGATTAGTTATGAGTTTTCTGACTTAATTATGATAGGGATATATTTAAAATGTAGACTTTAAAGCAAAAATGAAGCCTTCCTGTTCATATTTTGCAATATCTAGTCTGGGGACTTATACAAACGTATTGACAAATGGTGGTATTTTCTCTCCAAGAATAAAATTTTGTACATATAAAAAATAAATAAGCTGCAGCCTGTTTTTTAAGTGATTGCTGTGTTCCCTACCCTTCTGTTACACTTGGCTGATGTTGATGCTATGATTTTCTATTTGAGAGACTGAAAGCAAGTTTTTATATATATTCAGTCTAAAAGCTCAGCTGCCTTAGATATTTCCCTGCACAAGAATTCTCAGAAGAGAATGGATCAGTTTATTCTGTACTTTGAAATTAAAGCGAAAGAGAAAATTCTATGTAGCCAGGAAGCCCAGAATAGTATGCCTTCACATATTTCCTCCATATTTGTGTTCCAGCTTGTTATTATTTTCAGTTATTTTATTAACTTACTTATCCACTGATTAATTGGTTTGCTTCTTTGATTGTTTATTTGCCAACTGATCCAGTCATTCTTTTCTGCAAGCCCAGGTCAAAGACCATTTGCCCTGAATGAAGTTTGTCCATGAAAGCCTGCCCAGAATAAAAGAAGGGAGATTAGGGTCTGGTAAGGAAAGTTAGATGTTGATAGAAATTACATATGGTGGTGGCTAGAAATTCTGTTAGTTATTGAGATTATGAATTTGTCATCACGCAGGATGTAATCATTGTTAGTGAGGGGAGGGGGGGCAGGGATATTTAAGGGTTGGAAGAAGGGATTTTCAGTCTTTTGGTCTGGGCATCTGTGAACACCCCTCCACCCCCACCTATCCCTCTTTTTATTTTAGACAGTAACTGATTGCTACAATAGATTTCTGGAGACACTGCCTTTCTCTCATTTCTTTCCTGGTTAGAAGTGATGATAAGAGTGAGCTGTATAATAATATTGCACTGTTGGTATGGATGCTTGAGTGAATATAATTTTGTGGCACTGATAATTATGTTAGAAAGTGTTTTATAGGAGAGCATTAATGAAGTCACCTGTCTTGGCTAGTTTTGATGCAGATGAGCAGCACTGGACATGTCTGTCTAACATTTACAATGCTGGCATTGTATTATGTTAAATATTCAATTATCTGAAGGTGATCTGAGTGTAACATATATATAGCTCTTAGTGAATGAAGTTCATGTATTATGTTTTGACAATAGTGTTGGTCGTATTGCAACTTGGTATGGTTCTTGTGCCCAGGGTGGAGGATTAGGAACATAAGAGCACAGAAACACAATAAACAAGCACTAACTGGGACTACATGCTTAGCCATACACATCTTTAAGCAGACCATTAATAGTGTTCACCTCCCAAACTGAGCAGAGCTGTACTGGACAAAAGAAAATTATCCTGGAATACAAAGTATAATAAATATTTTGCTACATCAAATAATACCACAAAATACAAATTTTAATATATATAAAAGACATGACAAAACAGCTGATATTGCAAATTATAGGACATATAAACAGAGCGACAAAGTCCTACTTTGAAATGCAAAATGTTAGATAAACTACTAACAAATCTCTGTTCTCTGCATCTATAGAATAACAAACTAAACTGTATGTGGGATTTCATAGACGTCTAATAGAAGCACTCACCAGGAAATGACTTCAGTGTGGTGGAACAGGCAGAAATGGAGCAGCTTGTACAAACTGGGAAGCTTTAGCAAAGGCCAATGAGATGTAGGGTTGCATATGACAACAGACTCCTAGAACAGAAATGAAACATTTCCTTTGTGTAGATTCCTGGTCTGGTCACAGCTGCAGCACTTTGTTTATTTCTGATGCATTATGGTATAATTAAGTAATAACCCACGGCTGGGTATGGGTAATGCTGGATTTACCCACGGTTCGTGTAGTTTGGTCATGATGGTGAGGTAAATCCAGCATTGCCCACACCCAGCCATGGGTTATTGCTATTATACAATGACATTATTTAAGAAAAAAAAATACTTACTTTCCTTACATAATGTCTTTGTATAATGCCTCCATGCTGCCCTTCCACATTTTTCCAGTATCCTGGGGATTATTTTGATATACTGCTCATGCGTATGGGACTTGTGTTCCTACACTTATGCAGTACATCTGTACTGTGAAAAGGTAGCAAAGGAAAAAGGAAGATCTCTGTTGCTTTTTTTTTTATTTATTGAAAAGAAAAGAAAGAAACCAGGAGACTTTTTACATTCGGGAGAGCTGGGACAGACAAAATAAAAGGACCAGCTCACCAGCTTAAATATAAACCCCTATGTCACTAGATGGGTTGCAAACTGGCTCAAGGACAGAACCCACATGGTTAGAATTGCTGGAGCCATGTCAGACTCCAAACCAGTTACAAGTGGCGTCCCACAAGGCTCAGTCCTGGGACCTCTCTTGTTTGGTATATATTTCTCAGAGGTACAGGCCAACATGGAAGGACTGTGGCTGACCAAGTTCGCAGATGACTGCAAACTGGGCGCCATAATCGACTCTCCAGCCGACACAAGCATCCGACAAAAGGGCCTCATAGAAACAGGCAACTGGTGCCAGAGCCATGGCCTCAAGCTAAATGCCAAAAAGTGTATAGTCATCCCCTTTGGCAAAAACAAAGTGCCCACAAATTACCACATAAGTGGTAATCCATTAAGTATGGAAGAAGTAATTAGGGACCTGGGGACCCAAGTTGATAGCAATCTCTCTTTTGACAACCACATGGCCAAAGTGGTTACAAAAACATTTTATATAGCCCACCTAATCATGAAGGGATTGACATCTAGATCAAGGGAGGTCATCGTGCCTCTTTACTCATCCCTCATCAGGTCCATAATTGAGTACAATGCCTCTTTTGGGATGTACCTTACCAGACACCTGCAGCAACTGGAAAGACCCCAAAAGTACCTCACCAAGAGGATCATAGGGCTCAAACAGATGCCATATGCTGCCTGGTTAAAGAAACTCCATGCTCTACTCAGTGGCATACCACCTGCTCAGAGGCGATCTGTGCCTGACGTATAAAGCCATGTCCAACCTGGAATTAATGGGCATGCTGCACCTCAGAAAATCCAAATCTCATCAAGCTACACACTCGAAAGACTTGAACCTCAGCACTGAAATAAATAGGACATGCTGGAGAGACAGATTCATAACCCAGAGGCTCCCTTCACTCTGGAATAAAATCCCAGTCCAGGTTAGGCAGAGTCCCTCATTGACTCTCTTCAAGAGGAATCTTGATGAGTGGATGGGAGATTGTAGGTTTACCCCGGGTATCACTTCTGTGTCACTGTTAGACAGAGGCACAGTATACTAACCTCGAAAAAGGGCATAGCAAAATTCATTTAAAATGGGTGGCGAAAGCCAAACACACTCTGGCTAGGCTTATAAATGCCCTAGGGCAGATAGCCTAGTATGAACCTATGAACCTATAATCAGGTAAGTTTCTTTAGTTTTGGAAAATGTACTTGATTATCCTCTTATTTTTGTCTGCACCATCTAACCTCATTTATTTTAGTTCTTCCATTTTCTTTTTTTTTTTTTTTGGTTTAAAAAAAAAATAAAGTAATTAAAAATTATGAGATATACTAATGGGAAAAAGTCTGACTGGACCTTTTCCCATTGGTACATTCTTAGATTTATAATGGGCATGCTGGTTGGGCTGGCCAATCAGCATGCTCGTGTTTTAATATTAATGGTCAGTTATTGCATAATATAGAATGCTACACATCAACATTCAACAATGTGCACAATGACTGATGACAGCAATCAGTACACCTGTTGTAAATCCACCATTACATAGAAAACCAATTGCAACAGAGGTATGTAATGAGAACAAATGCAAGGGCTGTTATGTTCTTCAGTCTGCCAAGATGAGGAAAGAACAACAGGATAAAGGCACATTAAAAAAAAAAAAACATAAATGACTTTTCCAAAGTCATCACCAAGAAGTCAGGGGTCCACAATAGGATACTTACTTGCACACACCTGACTCCTTCAAAAAATAATAATAAATATGGGGTCTATATCACTTCATCGAAACAGCTCAACATCGAATACCACATCCTCGAACTACTAACCACGAACTCTAAAAACATTGAAGGCTCAGAACAGCAATTTTTTTCCTTGGGAAAAAAATCACTGTTCCGAGAAACACACACACAACACAAGCACACCAAAAAAACAGCAATGCACATGCATACACTTAAAATCCTACATCTAACCCTACACTAAACTGTACATACAGTACTATCTATCCACTATCCTTAACCCAAACCCTAACCCTAAGGTCCGTCACTATCGCACACTCACCTCACCCGCGCCCTAACCCTAACTCACATACCCCACCCTAACCCTAACGTCCGCACAATCTCATACTTACCTGAACCCAACCCGTAACTTTCCACCACAGTGCTGAAAATAGCGAAGCCACAGTAACAGACAACCAAATTCTTTCCCTAGGAAAAAATTTGGTTATCTGCAGCTTCGCTATTTTCAGAGTTTGCTGTTTTCAGGTCGATATTAGACCAATTCAAGTATTAACACTTTGATGATCTAATATAGACCCATACATATGACATGATGCACCCATAGACAATGAATTAACACTGACCACCATCCATGGAAGATGAAGGAAAAGACAAGTGAAGCAAGATGTTCTGACATATAATTCCATTATTTTAAAATGCAACAAATGTTTTCTTTTTTTTCAACAATGGGATTGTATGATAGAAGTAATCAACTCCTGTTGTCTGCGTGAGGCTGGTTTAACCATGGTTTGTTTATTCGTTTGATTACATGATATTTGCCCTTCTGATTAAATCACATTGGCTACTTTGTTATAACACTGATTCTTCTGACATTTGTACTATGGATGATGCCTCTTTTACTAATGAAACTGATATTGATACTGAAGCCATGTCACCTGGTATTAGTTACTAAGTAAGGGCAAAATAAAGCTGTACTTTAAACATTGGCAAGCAGGCAGGAAACATAAAAATAACTAACAAATCATGTAACATTTTAAGAAATTTATGAATAAATTTCTGATGCTCTAGAACATTTGATTTATAATCTTTATTATAATTTGCATAAAGATGAACTTTGTCTATTACATAAATGATTACATCTCATTCCCACTTTTTATGTGTCAGAATATCAAACTGCATTAGATACAAAAACTTTTGATAGTAAGGTGAATCTAAATCTGCATTTAGAACATCATGTCTCCTACTCTTATGAAGAGAAAGAAAAAATATTTTAAAAAAATATACATTTTGTCCTTCCCAAAATAAAAACATATTTTCTTTTGAAAAAGTTATATTTAACGATTTGCATTTCAAATACAAGTTTATGTATTCCTTTAAGTATGTCAATTTAACATCATAAAAGAAGAAATCTTAAGTTATTACAAAATAATAGACAGTTTTGTTAGTCAAGTAGAAAAGATGGGCAGTATTGATGTGCTCATTGCCATTGATTACAAACAAGAAGCATAGTCACAGATGAATGATGGGAGGTACTACAATAATGGGTTTAGATGACACTAGTAAATCATCACTCAAATTATTGCTTCTGAGCGAATGGTTACAGATCCAAAATGTCAGCACTTTATGTTCTACCAAGAATATATAAGAATTTGAACAAACTGCCTGACAGACTCTTAGCTGTTGTGCATGCATCCCTGACTGGGACATTGTCTATATTTGTGGTTAAATTCTTATTCAAGTTGTTGAATCTAGTTAGACTGAGATTATGCAATTCTATAGAATTTCTAAGTATTAATGAATCTGTTCAGGTTGAGTCCTGTGGGTATATGTACTTATTAGATGTTAAATCTTTTTATACCAGTATACCCTATTATGCTGGTATAGAAGGATTGGAATGCTGGCTAAAAGTCTTGAGTTATAGAGCCCAGGATTTAACACTTGTTTTGTTTTGCCTGATGGAATATATGCTTTCTTAAAAGTTTTTTTTTTTTTTGATTAACTATGTTGTTTACAAGTACTTGGTAGAGTTATGGCTGCAATATTTGTGCCAGTCTATGCTAATTTATTTAAGGGCTACACTGAAGAACAATTTATATATGACTCCAGCCACATTTTATTTATATACACCATGGATATATGGCATTGATATCTTGATGATTGTTGGCTGATTTGAACGTCAGACATAGAAGAATTCAGGAATTGGTTCTGTATCTTAAATAAAATAGATGAGGTATTCCATTTAATGTCACTTAAGAAATTACCAAATTTCATTACTGAATGTTGTTATCAAGCACTCTGATGGCTGTTTAGATTTTACCTTCTATTATGAACTATATGATAAAAAAATCCATACTATAGCTACCCCTTTCACATATCCCCTATAGTCAGTAATGTACCCAAATCATAGTTTTTTTTAGAATTAGATGGTTTGCTTGTAATCAAATTACTAATAAACTTGTCCTAAGGATTTAGTGAACAAATTCAAGAGTAGGGTCTAGAAGATCATTTATGCTGTACAAGGCAAGTTCTTAGCTGATTCCAGACAGAGGAGTCAACTTATCCAATATAATACAAAAAATATCAACTATAATTTTATATTTGTAACTACTTTTGACAGGAATAGCCATAATTTAAGATGACTTGTTAATCATTACTGAGGCATCTTACCAGCAGATTCAGACTTAATAATATATTGCCACAACAATGTTGTTTCACTTATAGAAGGTGGTTCTGCTTATTATGGATGCTTTCTATGTAGCAATTGTTCATTTTGTCAGCATATGTATAAAACGAATGAGATCATTACACCTGTTTTATAGTAAGATATAAGTGGTCATTAAATATCATAGTAGAAGTTTCAAAATGTGCACTCAAAATTTGCTTGTATAAAAATTAGTGGGCTGGATTTTGGGGGTCATAATGTGTAACTTTGCCCTCTTGGGGTTGGGTATGTAAAATTACACATCTACATAGCCACTCCAGAAATGTGCCTGTAATAAATGTGACACATTATACCTGCACAATTCTATAACCCAGATAGTACAAAATGGTAAACATTTGAAATGTTGGGACCTGCAATAGTGAGTCCCAAAACATGAAGACTGAATGGACAAAAGGACATACTTATATATATTAAGTTCAAGATGCCATTTCTCGAAATATTCCCTTTTCTCTGAGGTATGGCAGTCTCAGCATTGATATTATATACGTTTGGTGGGTGTGGAGGACTTCCCCTCATATGGTGATGTGCAGAGGGTGCCTCTCCCTCGCAAAAAGACATTTTAAGAAGAAAACATTTTTTTTTAAGATTCACTCTTCTCTGGGGTTTCAGTCTTTTGGCTTTTCAGAACTCAGCATTTTGAGTGCTGACATTTCAATACAGGGCTAAACAAAGTGAACACATTTTAAAAGATGTGTCCTCCTTAAATACCCACACACAAATATATGTATGTTTTACACATAACACGTGCACACACATCTATATACACAACTGTATATGTCAAACACACACACACACACACACACACACACACACACACACACACACACACACACACACACACACACACACACACACACACACACACACACACACACACACACACACACACACATATCTCATGCAGAAATGAAAACTTCAAACACTAGTCGTAGACTGGAAGATTTTCAGGGCTACACATGAAAATGAAATATATTGTAAATTTAATTAACAGAGTAAGACAAATGTGTCAGAATTTTAGTTACAAACATAAAATACTGGGTTTGAAATGCAAAGCCAACTACACCCTGAAATAAAAGCTAAGTAAAACTTAATATTTAAAGCAAGACATGGTGAGCTTCTCTATGTTAGTGACATAAAGACTCCTACTTTAATCACCATAAAACAAATCTGAAAATAAGGTCAGGCACTAACTCTAGCACAGATCATGGTACAGACAGACCCTATAATATGATATGCTCACTGAAGGGGCGCTGTTCAGAGATATGGTACAGACAGACCCTACAATGTGACATGCTCACTGAAGGGACACTGTTGAGAGGTATGGTAACCCAGCATTTAAGTATATCTGTGATCCCATTTTACAGAGGCAAATATCAGATTCTCAGAGGAAACAAACATGGTTTATAATCTGATGTCTCTCCCTTTCCTCTTCTATACTCAACATTTTTAACCTTACCTGATGGTGCTGCAGATGTTCTCCTCTTTTATTTCAGTCTTCTTCCATTTTCAGTCCAATTAGCTGGAATCAAATCCATGAAGTTAGGCTACCACAAATGCAGTTTATTTATTTATTTTTTTTACTAGGGGAAAAAGCTTCACAAAAGCCATGTTTGCTGTTGACCCATTTTGATTATGACACATTCCAGTATTTTTTTCTCTCACTGGCTGTACCATCCATTAAATGAAAGAAGTGGTATCAGAGCAGCCTCCATTCAAATTGAAGCACTAGAGCAATCAAGCTTTGGTGGGCTAAAATCATAGTGCGATTCAGAATGTGAAGTGGTCGAGAGGTCTAGTTCTCACAAGTCTTTGTTATATCAAAATAAATTTTTAAAGGTTAACAGATTTTTTGACAGCTAGTCCTACTAAATTAAAACAACATTACCTATTTCTAGGTAGGCAGAAATCTTTGGAAACAATATATTTCTGTAGAATGAGAAAAATAATTTTGGGAGCTTTTTATTAAATAAATGTGTCATAATTCAGACTTCCTTTCTCCAACTATATACATTTATATCTTGCTTCCACAGTATCTCGTCTTGACCTTTTGCTCTTTTATGCAAAGAACTAATTTTGTTGGATTAGGAAAAGTTAATTATATTCCAAACTCCTTAACATGATTTTACACTTCTACCAAGACTGTTTAAATTTCCACAAGTTTTATTTGAAGGTGTTTTAACAAATCTTAAGAGCTCCTTGTTTGGAAGGTGAATTCAAAGTAATTGCACTTTGTCTTTTGTGATATCATTTGCAGATGCACATTTTATGCTGTCATGCTCTATCTTTCAGGGCACTACAGTATGCTGAACCAAAAATCATAATTTTGGGGGTAAGTGAGGTATTTGGAGACTCCTTCACTTTATGAGGTGAATTATAAATTCCTCAATGCAGATATGAAAGGAGTTCATAGTCCATGCTAATCTTTCAGAGCCTAATGAAATATTCAAAAATATCTTTAGTAACTGAACGATAACTAGAAAGCTCTGGAGTGACATATCAGTGCAGGAGTTAGCATTGCTGCCACACAATACTTGGCTTTTTATTTTGGATTCCAGTTAGATTGCCTTCTCCATAGCCTCTGCATGTTTTCCTTTTTTCCTATGTGAAGTTTTGTTATGGTCTCTGGTTTCCTTCAACATCTAAAATGCATAACGAATGGTGAAATAACAGGCTTCTAAACTGCCATATTGTGATGTGTGTGTGTGTGTGTGTGTGTGTGTGTGTGTGTGTGTATCTGTTGCATTGGTGTGTGTGTGTGTGTGTGTGTGTGTGTGTGTGTGTGTGTGTGTGTGTGTGTGTGTGTGTGTGTGTGTGTGTGTGTGTGTGTGTGTGTGTGTGTGTGTGTGTGTGTGTGTGTGTGTGTGTGTGTGTGCGTGTATCTGTTGCATTGGTGTGTGTGTGTGTGTGTGTGTGTGTGTGTGTGTGTGTGTGTCATGTGTGCGTGTGTGTGTGTGTGTGTGTGTGTGTGTGTGTGTGTGTGTGTGTGTGTGTGTGTGTGTGTGTGTTTGTGTCTGTTGCAATGTATATCAAGAATGTGAATGTGCACTCTGTAATAAAATGCCATCCTATCCAGGACTGTTCTTTTTCCTTGCATCAATGAAATACTGAGGCAGGGTCCACCTCTGCCAAGACCCTAAATAGAATAAAGTGGGCATCAGAAAATGAATGAATTATGGACACTGTGAAATTGTTGTTATCCAAAGGGGAACGGCACCACAAGTCCAGTTCTTTGAGCAATTAATCTAGATAATTACATCTACCATTGCTGCAACAACTCTACTATGATGCCTATCCAAGAGCCAGTGTTCTCGTAATCATTATTATTAATCAATTGATATAAAGTCAGGGTTGCTTGTGATACAGTTGCCTTGCTTCCCTTCTCCTCTATGATTGGGGATTTTCCTGATGATAAGGCTTGCAGCCAATTCTAGGAACTACAAAGAATATTAAGACTCATTATTTTTTATTTCTCCAGCTATGGGTATGCTTCACAAGGAAGTTTTTTCTTAGATTTTCATTAAGGAGTTGTTTCTCAGCCTAGATATCTTAAATGTATTCCCTGCTTAACTCATTCATTGTCTGATTACCCACTTAATCCAAGTCAGAGTTGGGGAAGCTAAAATACATGCACTGGGCATATTTATTTGGTGCTGTTTTGGAGTGTATTCTAATAAAGAACATGGAAACATTTATTTCAATGTGCTTCATTATCTAACTGCCAGATGCCTTAAAACTGACTAGTAATTGCAAATTTTATCTTACCTTTCCTCAGAACCTTCCTTGAATTTTTGCCATGTGTACCCATCTATTGCTAGTTTGTTTATACCTCATTTAATGTCTGTGGATTTCTATGGGATGAACACTATCCTGGTTTTGTTTTCATAGGCTCATAGGTTCATATGAGATTGCTAGGCTAGTGGCACTAGAGCCTTTACAGGCCTAGTCATGTTAATCCCAAGTTTCTTCATTTGTTCTTTTTGGGTAGTTCGCAGAACAAATTGATGAACAGAGTGGGTCTGTGATCAACACCAGCTACCCTTGTCCTTGATGGACAAAAGATGTTTGAACTGTGCACCCTTGATAAAAGGGCCCATTGCATTAGCCCACTGTACTAACTGATAAGTTTCATTCTATTGTTGTAGTTTTAGGAACTTTCCCATTAGGAAGACCTTTTCTCCATCCTATTAGAATACATTTGCTCCATCAGATACTGATATAAATAGACCCTGAGAAAGCCAGACTGGATGTTAAGTCTTAGTAGCTCAAACCCCTGTTTCTGCCAGATTAATTATAAAATCTTTGGGCCTGCTTTCCTTTTTGGACATTTTTGATGGGACAGTTTTTACGAGTATATTATCTTTTCCTTTGACTCCCATACCTCTCAACCTCTTAGAGCAAAATATCTAGACAAAGCTTAAAATTATGGGTGGACAAATGGGGACAGATTTTAAATATCGCTCTTACAAACTTAGAAAGTTGACAGAATAATAGGTTTTACATTAGCATGAATTTTCTGAAGGATGTGGAGTCTTAAACTCAAATATTTGTCATTATTTAATTACTTCAATCCTCAGCTACTTGCTAGAAAGGTAGAGATTTTAGGAGGAACACATCAAATATATGGGGCAAAAATCTGGACATTCTGCAAACATCTTGTCAGTTGAGAGGTATCTTACTTTGTTTTGAGTTTACCTTCAGATTCAGTTGATGCTTGACTTTGTTTTGCTTTTCGTTTTCATTTCTTCTTCTTCTTTATTCTGGTTAAGTTTCACTTTTCCTCACTATTTTATGAGGCTTTGTTAGACTTTTAATTTTGTTCTTTAGATTAACTGTATGACATTACTTTGCACTTAATCATCCTTACAATTAGAAGGTCATTTAACCTTTTTAAGCTTTGTATACAGCTTTGTCAGGTCTCCCTGCAAAGTGTTCCTGTCTCTTTTTTTCATAATAGGAACTTGCTGTTGCCAGTCTCCCAGTCTGCCCCTTTGACCTTCCAAAATTCCCCAGAGTTACTTTTAATTTATGTGAAACATTAGGTATCTTGAAGAAACATGTGAGTTGTTTCCTCTGTCAAAGACAATAGAGGGCTTGACTGATGTCTAAACCAGTCCACAGATTTATCCATCACAGATGTAGCTCCATCTCAGTCATGAATGTGATACCCTTGCTTCTCTCAGGTTATCAGGGATAAATGGGGGAAAATGAACTCCTGAAATCTGTGTTAAGGTATCCTATTTTCATATCAGATATGTACATAACAAGCTAGGTATTTTATTTCACCTGCTGCACAAATTTAGATTGGTTTTACAATGGAGCCTTGCTGGACTAAGCTTTTAACCTTTTAGCAGCCTTAATAACCCTGGGCTTCTCCATTACACAATACTTAAAATTAAAGCAGACTTTGGGATTGGCTGTGATTTGTTTTTATCATGAGATCATTGAACTGAAGAAAATGGATGTCATGATGACAATTTTGAATTAGGCAAAGAAACAGTAACAGAAATTAAGAATAGTTTTCATCTACTGTCCATCATGTAGTAAGAAGGTATTCCTTCAAATGTTTATTGACTTGTTTATATCCTGAGTTGACATTGCCTAGGTATTTACTACCGTGTAACTTCAGTCACCTGGTGAAAGAGTAAAAAAAGGCTTAAGAAAAGAATTCAAGTTTGCTTATGTAGTTACCTCTGTTGCCTATATTGTATAGCTTCATTTGACTGGTCTTCATGCCTGGGGTTGTGGCCAGGGACCTGGGCATGGGATACTTCTTCACTATCTTCACTTCACTTCACAACTGACCTTACTAGGATGGAGTCCTTGATGTAAAACTTGTTCCGGGCTATAATTTAAGCCTGCTTTTCAAAGACTCATGAAGTCCTGTGATCTGGCAGTTCTTTTATTATCCTAGTGCTGGAAATACAGAGGAGTTGGTTGATGTCTACTATTGGTACTCATCATAACCCACAGCCATGCACATCTGGTTAAGATGAGGCCATGGCTGATGAGTTATTTTCTGTCAGACTTACCTCAGTCAGATAGCTTCACACAATCTCTACAAACAGGCTATCGTGTCAGTTTTACAGAGTTCCACAGTTTTGACTTGGGGTTTCTTCCTGTTACTCCATTATGGTGATTCAGTCTTATAGGTTCATAGGTTCATAGGTTGGTACTAGGCTATTGGCCCCAGGGCCTATACAAGCCTAGCCATAGGAATTCCCTGACTATTTCTTCCCAGAATATTTACTTTCTTGGTCCCCTGTCTAGCATGGTGACTGACATGATCCCTGGGTTGAATTTCCTATCTCCATCCAATCGTCAAGGTTCCTTTTGAAGAGGGCCAACGAGGTGCTCAGCTTGACATGTATGGGCAGTCTATTCTAGAGTTTTGGGAGTGTCTGGGTCAGGAACCTATCCATCCAGCATGTTTTGTTCATTGTGATGATCAGGTTTAGATCCCTGGAGTGCGTGGGTCTGAGGGATTGGTATTTCTTTAAGTGTAGCATGTCCAACAGCACTGGGTTTGACATGGCCTTGTATGTTAAGCAGAGATCGCCTTTCTTGTTTTCAGCATGTTTTTTTCTACAAGCAGTTTGGACGCTTGCCTTACTAGGTTTGATTTTGTTCTATCTAGCTGAACAGGTCCAGTCCTATGTCACATTCTTGCAATCACCTTTCAGGATGGTGTTTTTCTATTTATTCTGAAATTGTCCTGCATTACTCCAATCTTGAAAAAGGTTGGTTTATACCCTGCCAATCTGGATAATCATAGATACAGCTCCAACTTACATTTTCTTGTAGAAGAATGTGGACCCCAGTAGTGGTATAGAGGGATAAAGCCCTGACTATGGCACAGCTGACCAGGTGTAATTAGCCACTCAGGCTACTAAAATGAGTGGCAAGGATGCTTGTTGATATGTTCCCGGGGGGGGGGGCTGTCCAAGGAGTGGAATTGCCATCTTATGTAAAAACAGTTAGAGTTGTGGGTGAGTCACCCAAGCAGCTAAATCACAGACACGCTGAGACCCTAGGATATCCTCAGGATCCATGACCAGCACCAGCAAAAAAAAAGAGTAAGTCGGGGGGGGGTTGGTGTGTAGCTGGTAGACCTGTGGGATGGACATTGGTAGCCAAACTAGTAAAAATGAGATCTGATGGGACCAAAAAAAGATTTAGAAGGAGGTTTGTATGCAGCTGAGCTTTTACTTACAAGAAAATAACATCTATACCCATTCCAGCCAGCTTTCATTCTAGATACAGTGCTAAAATAGCCTTTAACAGGATCTTTAATGATGTCTTCTTAGTAAGGGGCAGGCATATTTATTCTGTTATGGTCCTGTTGGATATGTCAACTGCATTTAACACAGTAGATCATAGAATCATTTTAGGCCATGTAAAATCCTACTGTAGCATCAGGGTGCAGATTTTTGCATTGATTTGTTTCCTATCTTTCTGGCTTACACAAAGATTAGTGATGGGATGAACTGCTCTACTCACCACACTGTAACCTATGTAGTGTAGATTTACTAAGCCCATTATTACTGACTGAGTATATACTTCCCTTAGAGATGTGATATACAGCTGTTATGCTGACAACATATGGCTATATCTGTGTCGAAGTGTAGCAAATCGGATTATAACTTAGTATGAATCCACACCTGGGTGGAAGTTAATCACATGATGGTCAGTACCTGAAAAATAGTGGAAATGGCTATGCATGCCACATTGTGGTATTTGTCTGCTCTAGTTCTGTGCCCTGGCATTATAAACTGTGGTAGCAAATGTCTTCATACCGGAGGTATGCAATCGGAGTGTTTGTTTTTTTTTTTTTTCTGACAATAAGCTATTCATCCCTTGAGGAAATGGGACAACTACAAGGTTTCTGTACTTGTAACATTTTCTAGTCTTCATCTCAGGAACATTACCCTCATTAAGAACATGGAGCAGTGGCATATATTGTGCCTAAATCTTACAAACTGTGACCTTAAAAGAGCTACAAATGTTTCAAAACACTGTGTTCTGGCTAATTGAGGAGGGGGGGTGCTTTGTGAACTTCACTGACTGCCAGTTAATCATTGTATTACATGTAAAGTCCCAGCAGAGCCGGATCCAGGTGAACTAGGCAACTACCTAGGGCCTGCTGTCTAGGAGAGGGCTCTTTGGCTTGGGTAAGATCCCAGACACTGGACATATCATTAATTTAATTAAAGCAAAAATTTCCATACTTTCAGTGTTGCTCTAAGACCACATGCACAACACTGAGAGAGTAAGAGTGTGTGAGATTTGATTTCCAAAAACATTATGGACAAACTTTAAACAACTGTGGTTTTCTGAACTGCTACAGCATATTTACATGAAGCAGAAACATCCAAATTGATAACAGCCACTGGGAATTTGCAGGTACTATGAGAAGAAACACTTGTATCTGATGAGCTGAGCCGAAGTGTGTATATGTATAAAATACCCTTGTTAGAGAGAGCTGCTAAGTTAATTGATGTATAAACTTTCAAAAGCTGAAACCTTGTACCTTGGCTACAGGAAACAAGAGCTTTAATCCTCTACACCAAATCTCATGCCTCTCTGAGCACGAAAACTAGACAAGGTCAAAAATAATGGGGGAGCAAAGGCACAAAAAAGGGCCAATTTTTAAATATTGCTCTTATAAACTTAGAAAGTTGATAGAGTAAATGGTTTGTTTTATAATGCATTTTTTTGAAGGGGATGAAGTCTAAAATTCAAATGTCTGTCATAATTTAACACCTTCAGTCTTCAATAATTTGCCAGAAAACCACAAATGTTATTAGGAACAGACAAAAATATGAGGAAGAAAGCAGGACATTCGAGAGGTATAATCCTTTGGTTACATTTAGTCATTATAGTTAGTTGTAGTTTTCTGAAATGGGTAATTTTGTCATTTCTTGGTTCATATGTTTTGTTTAATTGTTTAATGGAAAAATGTTCAGAACTACAAAACAGCACAGGCACTGATGTACACTGGCTGGGTGCATTTTCAATAAATGTGAGTTTTGATGAAATTTCAGTAAATATGAGTTTCAATGCTATTTCAATGAATGTGAGTTTCAAGGGAAGAGAAGTTTGCTGCTGTTCAAACAAAGTCTGTTTTCAATGAGCAACTGTTTTGCTTAGTAATGCTTGTGCTACAAAATTTCTAAGCGGGGTTAGTAGCGCAACAGATAGCATACCTAACCTATGGTGAAAAAGGCTTTGGGTTCTACTTTCTCACCATGCAGTTGGATTGCTGACACTGCAGTGCACTATGAGGGGGTGCTGTACATCTAAGTGCCATCCTTTGTAGCAGAAGTTAAACCAATGCTCCATGTACCTGTATTGATGTTAGGTGCTCTGAGGTACTTTACATCCACTTGAGCTGTTAAAAAGAATAGGGGGGAGTTCACTGATGCCCTGGCCAAATTTCTGCTAGTAGTACAAAGATTGCCAAGGGTCTCACCTGAAAAGAGGCTATTAGCTTAGTGGGACTAAACCTAATCAACAAAAAATAAACACAGTCAGATTTTAAATTAAACACATCTCTGCCTTCATTTCAAAAGTAAAGAAAAAAACAGTATGCACGCTGACATTTTTGAACGGTGTCTATGGTTACAGGGGACAGGTAGAGACAGGTAATGGGACACTAGAATGGCTGGGGGGGGTCCATTACCCTGTCTAGGACCCCATTTGACAATGGTCCAGCTCTGAGTTCCAGTCATGGTCTTTGTGGCCTTGCATGAATTGTACCCCACATATTTATGAGATCTTTTGTCATGGAACTACTCCACGTCTTTAATTTTCTACAGTTGCTTTAACACTCTTTTGAATTGCAGTCTTCTTCTGATATGCTGTTAACCTGAGTTACAATCCAGTGGTTCTTAATTGTTCTCTAACTGTGCTGACTTCATTTTTTTCTGTATTTTTTGCATGGTAGGACTGACTTGCAGTTAGTACCCAGCTCTAAGCTGTTAACTAATTGCTTTCTGTAGTACAAGGTTTTATTCTCTTAGACACCATTTGCTTATTGTGTGGTTCTAATCCAGTCTGTTAACCAGTTAGTGGTCTGAGGCAAATGGGAAATTGTCTAAGGATCCTCAGTGGTTTCCTGTACCACATACGTAATAACTAGCTATGAAACCTTATAAACTGGTTTATCAGTATTCACAGTATGTAGTCAAACAGTACCTTCTGAAATTATGTGGACCATAATTATGATGCTAAAAATAGTGGAACTGAAAGTGTGACAGTGTGGGACTACATAGTAAATCTGAAGCTTTGGTATCTCAGGATATCCCTTGTATTGCTACGTACAGCGATCTTAATGTTGGTATACCTGAGTAGTAGTAGTAAAGGTTATAGTAGAGAAACACTCCTCGGTGGGGTAATGCAGGTGACAATTCCATTGGAAAAATACTTTTAAGGTATTTTCAATGTTATCAATTGTTTGATAATCAATTATTGTCTACTTTCTACTAATTTCTCACATACTGTGCATAATCTCCTTTTAATGTACTTGTATGTAATTCACCTTTTAATATATTTGTATGAATTCACCTTATTACTGTATTTGAAATGTGTATCACACTGTGGGGCTTTTCTCCCCGGGCCTCTGCTGAAAACGGATCTGTATCCAGTCGGATTTTCCCGGTAAACAAATGAAAATAAATAAATAAATAAATAAGGCGTGACTCCAAGTTTCAGAATTTTCTGTATTTTTTAAATCATGTTATTTTTCAAAATTTCATGATTTCCAGAATCAGGTTTTCGCACTTCTGATAGAAGGCTGCAATTGGGCAGTTATTTGATGACTGACTCTGCAAAGACCATTGTTCAAACTTCAAACGGACATTTCCATGAAGCCACTGCACCCCTATCCCTGTGGCTGAGTGACCTCAGAATTTATTAGTCAGGGGTGCAGCACATCTTCCCATGTTTTAGTATGTCAGAGGTGTTTTTTCCCATGAAAATTCATTAATATTAGTTTCTGAAATTCATCACGTCAAAATTGTTTTAATGGGAGTATTATTTTTTTTTGTATGTTTACCTTAGTAGCGTTTGCACATTTAATTATAGATATCTCAAGTTATTGCTTATTTAAACTCTCATTTCCTTATGACTTTTCCCCTTTCTCATAGAAGTGATGCTCTTCTTTCTCAGTTATTTCATTACTTTGCTCTTTGCAGTAGGCCTGATAGTGATGCACACTTTGTATGAGAAACATGGGATATAGCTATGCAGGGCTGACAAAGACATGAATCTCTAACTGCACATACTAAGCATGCAGAAGAATTCAGACCTGTGGGGTTGTTACAGTGAGGTGGACACCAGCCTTACTCCTTGCTGTAATCTTTCTGAACTCCGTCCAACTGTTTCTTTGATTGCTTGATAGGGGCTGGAAACTTGAAAGACATTACCATACCCCTGGTTCTATCACTTTCCACATAATCGAACATCATATCAGAGGTTTATACATAATGCGGCAGTCTTCTGGGGCACAGACCTGTAAAGCAGGCTGTGCATGAAACCAGAGTAGTTACATTCCACCATTAAATAATTAAGTGGCTTGCAGGGTGGTGCAGGTGGTGATCTGTACAAGCCACTGAGATCACCCAGATAAAGTGAATTACTGTGGCCATTATACTCTCACAAACAAGCTGAATTTTGACTTTGTTTTATTTTTAGAAGCACAATGAAGACTTTCATTGTTTTAGCTTTCAAGCTGTTAACACTATTAGAATTCCACAACTTCAATAATGCAGATAACATTTTGTCTTATTCACTACAAACATATCCAAGTAACATTGTCTCACAAGGGACAGATACACAATCAATGAAATCATAAATCAGCTTTGTTTTTTTTATAACATAAGGATTAAAATCACAGTTTCTTTGTCCTGAAAAGTACTGTCTGCATTTGAAGCAATATTAGGGATAAAAAGAGAATACATTACTAGGAATTGTGAACTTGGACTCAGAAATAATGGGCAGCAGTTCTAATACCACTATGTCTACAAACACAGTGGAATTTAGTTTATAATAAACTACTCTGAATGGAATCAGGAAAAATATTAATGGCAAACTGTTTCAGACATATGCTTGAGTTTTAATCGTCTCTAGCAATTGGCTGACTTGGTCACTTGAGAGTGCCAAGCTGACAATCTACATTATACTAAGTTTTCACTACATCCTAGTGTGCAACTTCTTCTCAGGGCAGGAACAAAATACAAGCCATATCCAGAATGTCTGTATTATCGCATGAATTGAAAGAAATGTTTATGTACTCATGTAAACTGCTAGAAACAAAAGGGACAGCTTACCAAAATGTGTGAAATGTGATCCAGAAATGTGATTAACTGCACATTTCTGAATTGTGTGGTATTACCGCTAATGCAATCACTCACAGCACAGAATGTTAAATTGCTGACTGTGTCCCAGATGATCCATGTAGGATTAGCAGCATAGGTGCTGGAGGCATGGCAGGGGAGAGGATGGAAGTGAGTGGCTGACAATGGCAAGCTCATCCCAGTTTGCTGCAGCTGCATCATGAAAAGCCGGGCAAGTTCCATTCTGCAAACAGTGTGCTGCTTGGTTGGGAGTTTACACATACAGTGAGCTGCACATGCACCTCTGAAGGCAGCCACTGTGAAATTTGCAAGGCTGACATAGAGTGCAGGGAAATGTTAGTGCATACTCTCTGGTAGCAGCAGGATGTGACACCAGTGTCCTGGATATCCACACCAGCCCTCTACATGGGTCCAGAGTCCCTGGGCAGGCTAAGTTAGGTTTGTGCACTTAAGTGAGGAGCTAAACAAAAAAAAAAAAGAAAGAAAAGAAGATAATTACCCAGATGTGAGAAACATAAGATGATTTCAAAGAAGACCCTCTCATTCCATGCATATATAATCCAAAATAATACACATGATCAGCATCCCCAATAAATACCCCTCCCTGCACTGAGTTGATATCCTTCTCTGCATGCTTTTAACCCATTACTTCTTCCTATGCTAGTGAGAGCTGGACAAATGTATTCCCCGACTACAGCGCTATGGCCGATTCATTTTCAGGGTGAAAGCTAACAAGAGTCTATTAATTCCATAAGAGGGGAGATTCAAGATTTACTGAATAACTCTGTTAATGCCTGACCTTCATGTGAGCATTCATCAAGTCATAACTGAGTGTACATGGGAAAGACTTGGCACTGTCTCACTACTGTGTGATGCTGTTACTATCACTCACGACACTAATAACTTAACATGCAACTATGTGAGTATTGCTTGTGACATTGTTGAGATGTATCTATTGCTTGTGACATTGTTAATATGACCCAGGGATCTGGATGCATATGCTTGCTATGACATGCATGGAGCCAGGGGGATTTGTTCTGATTTTCATGTTAGAGTAAACCTGTATTGTTACTAGAATGGAGCTGATTGTGATAGTTGTTAGTGAACTCATGTCATGGATCAGCCAGGGTCATATAGTAATAGTGTCCTGTTTTGTCTGTTTCTTCCTGAGACTACCTATAACTGTTGGTGGTTCAGCATATTGCTGAAATTATGCTTGATTTTACCATTATCAGCATGCTATAGTATGCCTACTGCTGTTTCCAAAGTGAGCAGCCAGTGATTCAAGCATCTACACAAGGGACAGTCATTAGCACATCCATCCCTGTAGTAACAAAAATCACAGGTGTCTCATACACTGTGATGAAGGGAGATACTGTCAGCATGGCTATTTGGAATTTTGTAAATAATTATATGTCATTTGTGAATATCAACATGATTTATATAAGATGCTTGTGTTACAACTGTATTAGAACTGTATGTCATGTGTATATCAAACTGGTTTGTGCGGACTTGAATGTTGAAAAGGTATGTTATAAAGCATTTGTGTTTGAAATGCATCCACAGTGTGCCTTTCTGAAAGAGAACAGAAATGTGCATTCAATATTGTAACTGTATGAATGTATATGTTTTAACAGAGAAAACTGTAATACAGAAGGTTAAATTAAGTCCAGTAAATTTAAGGAAAATAGCTGAAATTAAATTATTTCATAAGCTATGAAATAAAAGATGGTATCTTCAGTTTTCAATGCAGCTAGAGACATAGAGTCTGTGCCGAGAAGCTTTCTGTATTGTCTGCGGAGTGAACTAATTACTACTTCTGAATTCATGAAGGAATGTAATTGTTTTATGGCTTCCAACATCTGCCAAAGATCTGAGGTCTATGTATTTTTACAGGTAGATGCTAAATACTGCCAGATTCCAGCAGCGGGGGGTTTCACATTGGAATTAGAATCAGATTGCAAGAAATTATGTCATTCTGTAAGCTATCCCAGCAGTAATATTTCAGATATTAATTCATTCTGCATTCTGTCTTGGACCTGACAACAACTAGAAGATCCAGTCACCACATTTGCCTTGCCCTATTAGTAAGTTCTTAGATTATAGTAATTTGCTTAGATTCAGTCAAGAATATAGTAAAACTTAGTTTAGATATTTTTCCTTATCTATTTGAAACTGTCCTGCAATGTTGTTTTAATTATTTCCTGTGGTTTTAAACTCTGATGTCACTGTGAATATATATTTAGCATTGTCTTGTTCTTTTATTTATTATTTAATATATTTAAACCTTTCACTGTGGCGGATCTGTGAAGAGATATTTAAGTTTTGAGAGTACTTGCATATTTATTTGTTGACACTGTGTGGGGGCCTCCTAATAGCCTTGCTCTTGGTCAAACTACCATTTGTATTAGTAATAATATTACACAGTAAAATTGGACACCTTTTGTTAAGGGCCTTAAAGTAGCTGATAAGGGGTTCTGGTGGCAGTGATAACGACTTTACAGCCAGGGCAGAAGGGGGCATAGTTAGTAAACCTGTGCCAGCATTTCCCAGGTATGTGTATGTGTGTGTGTGTGTGTGTGTGTGTGTGTGTGTGTGTGTGTGTGTGTGTGTGTGTGTGTGTGTGTGTGTGTGTGTGTGTGCATGTGCACTTGTGCACGTGTGCGTGTGTGTGTGTCTGTGAGTGTTGGAGGACTTGACTTGGAACCCTGGCTAAGGCCTCAACTCTATAGCTGCGCCAGTGGGGAGTCTTATTGGGGATCTGGAGAAAGAGGGAGAAACTAGCCCTAGACTGACTGTGTGATCTTAAAGGAAATTGCACTTGATGCAGAGAGATACATCTGGAAATGCTGTATGTGTACTTATCATCCTCCCAGTGAACATTCCCCCACTTTTGCCAGTGGTGAGGACTGAGGCTCCTTGATTCCTTGATAACTGGCTGGCAGTGGTGGGTTGTCATGACTGGTAAGTAGTGGTGGGATATCCACATAATGGGATTCAGTGGTGTGGATATTGAACTTCTGTAGCCTGTGATCAGTGGTCACTAAAGAAGGTGGTTGTACTCTCAAGAAACCATATAGTAGACATTCAGAGTTTCATATCACAATAGTTTTATTCATTTTTTATTAGCTTAGTTAATCAAGGAGAGCAGGCAAGGATGTCAGCAGAGGATTATGGCAAGCTGGCAATGAGCCAGTAGGTTGAGATGTGCCAAGCCAAAGGACTGGGTCATGCCAACCTGACTAAAGCAGAATTGATTGCAGCCTTATTCACAGCAACATCACAGACCAGCAGCCAGGAAGACAGCCAGACTGGCCTTGGGGATGTACAACTCTCAGAAAATGGACAGTTCAACTTTGCCTCAGAGGATTTAAAAATCCATCTGGAGTTAAAAAGACTTGATCTGGACCCCAAACATTTGGAAATAGAATCAGCAGAGAAAGACTGTGCCTTTTAGAGGCTGAAGAAAATGCAAAACTGGCATTTGGAGGCTGAAGAAAAGGGGAAACATAAACAAATGGAATTGAAATCAACAGAGAGACTGAGACATCTGGAAACTGAAGAAAATGAGAGGCTGAGGCAACACGAAAAGGAAATGTTGACTCTTCAGGGTCATGGAGGTAATGGGAAAGGGAGTAACTGAACCCCAGAAGCAATAAAAGTCATTAAATATCTTCCACAATTTACAGAGGGTGATAATTTTGATAGTTTTATTCATATGTTTGAAAGGGTTGACCAAGGGCTCTGGGTACATTTCCTGACCCCCTTATTCCAGGGTAATGCTGTAACTGCTGTTTCTAAATTGTCTGATACTGGATGCTTAAATTATAATGCAGTTAAAAATTGTCTTTTGGAATGATTTAAGTTAACAACTGAAGCTTATAGGAAAAAGTTTCATGAACATAAGTGCAAGGCAGATGAAAGTGTGTGTTAATATATTGTTAAGTTAAGCACTTATTTTCATAGGTGGTTGAATCGGTGGCAAGTCACCACTTTTGAAGGGCTGGCCAATGTTTTGGTAAGGGAACAAGCCCTTAGCACTTTTTCTGAGGACATGCGAATCTGATTGGCAGATAGGGAATGTAACACCACAGGCAATTTAAGGTAAAAGGGAGACGTATACCTAGCAAGCAGGGCATGACTGCACAAGAAAGGGATACCCAGTGCTGCACATGGAGTCTAAAGGAACCCACGGTGGGTAGGCTAAACTGCCCCAACAGATTTCACCAGTAACAGGGGAAGCCACTAGTTCAGGTACATGGCCAGGATCAAGAGTTAAATGTTTTAAATGTAACCAGTGGGGTCATGTAGCAAATAGATGTCCACGGAGGCAAGGTGGGGAACAAAAAATGGGGGAGCCAGCAAGTGGAAATGACAGAATGCCAGCAGTAAGTTGTCTGGAGACAACAAGGGTCCCAAACTACCACAACAGGTTATATCCTATCTTAGTAGATGGGAAACAGGCCACTGCTAAGAGAGATGCAGCTTCTGACCTAACCATTGTGAAGCATGCAATAGTTAAAGAGGAGCACTACTTGCTTGGGCAGTCTACTTCAGTCAGAGTTTTAGGAGGGACCACATTCCAAATATTTTTGGCTAGGGTTCACCTTGACTGGGAGGGTGGAAAAGGAGAAAAGCAAGCAAGTAGGTGTGTTTGATGATATCCCTGCAGATGTCCTGACAGGGAATGAATTTGATAATGCAGTACCTTGTGTGCATGTAGTTACACACAGTCAGGCTTGGAGACAAGAATGTGGGGGGGACCCAGCCATACCACACACTTGAATCTAAGACTGGTGAGGTGATTACTTCAGAGAGGGAGCTATCCTGTATTAGTGAGACTGAAGGAGAGCCACAGCTGCTGGTTAGTACTGATGTTTCCTTGGACAGAGTGACTGCAAGGGCAGAGGTGAGTGGAAGTACCCAGGCTGACAGTGTGGGACCTCTGTCAGAGGATACCAGACTTCCTGTGGAAGGGGAGATGGGAGGGGTTACAAAGAAAGAGTTGAGACAAGCTCAGCTCTCAGACTGTACATTACAAGGATTGAGGGAGGTAGCCAGGGAGGTGCCTGATTCTCAAGGAAACTGGGAATCTGTATACTGGGATAAAGGGTTACTGTATAGAGAGTGGACCCCTGAGGGAGGGCTAGAGGGTGAAGTAATACTGCAGTTGGTAGCCTACGTCTGTCACTTCTAGCCATAACCCATGACATTCCCTTTGCAGGTCATATGGTCATAAAGCATACCAAGAGATGTATTATGCAGAACGTTTTTTGGCCTAGGATTTCCAGAGATGTAACAGTGTACTGCAGGACCTATGAGCAGTGCCAAAAGGTAGGCAAGGCAGGAGACAAGGTCAAAGCTTCTTTGGCGCCTTTGTCTGTGATTGAGTAGCCATTTCAGATGATAGCTATGGATATGGTAGGGCCTCTGAGTACCTCAAGTTACACTGGAAAGAAGTATATCCTAGTGGCAGTAGATTATGCTACCAGATACCCTGAGGCAGTGGCTCTGTCCTCCATCAAGGCAGAAAAGGTGGCAAAAGCTTTGTTAGAGGGTGAAGCACTTAAAGTTCACCCTCTACCACCCCCCAGACTACACTAAAAATCATGCTACAGGCATTTGCAGACCAGTTTAAGAGGGAGTGGGACAAATATTTGCCCCATCTGTCGTTTGCTTACAGAGAGGTGCCCCTTGAATCCACAGGTTTTTCACCCTTTAAGTTGCTGTATGGGCATAGGGTGAGGGAACCTCTAGATTTGATTCGCAATGAGTGGAAGGGTGAGTGTGAATCCCACAAGGACTCTGTTGTGACATATGTCCTAAACCTCAGGACAAGGCTCATTGAACATATATGCTTGGCCCAGGAGAACCTGGCAGATGCCCAACAGCAGAAAAAGGTCTGGTATGACAGGAATGCTCAAGCTAGAGAGTATGCAGCAGGTTATGACTCTCATTCCATGACTATATATTTGTAAACTTTACTAATTGTGATATAAATTATGTTTTTTTAAATTGTGCTAACATATACTTTTGCTTCATGTACTCTTCTTGTACTTTAATAACCTGTTGTTTACTATACTGTATATATGGAGCATTTCTCCCCAAGACTCCATTGAAAGCAGACTCCTTCAGCCCAATGGACCATCCTGGCAAAAAACATCAAATAAATAAATAATAAATACATACATTTCTGTCAGACACAACAAGCTGCAGGCAACTTGAGAGGGACCCTTCAAAGTGGTACGGAAGATCAGTGATATTAACTACATGGTAGAACTTCTAGGAAGGAGGCTGGGGCACAAACTGTACCATGTTAACATGATGAAACCATACCATGGTAGAGAGGCCCTTCTGCTGAGTATTGGTAGTGGTTGGCAGGAGGAGTCTGAGGGGGGGGTCTGTTGACTGATCTCCTCAGTGAGGCTTGAACTGACACCTCAGTGGAATAGATAGCAATGTCCCAGCAGCTATCCCCTTCCCAAGTTTGTGAAATCTGAGCAGTGTTACAGGAGTTTGTTGGGGCATGTTCACTGGGAAACCAGGGTGTAGCCACTTGGTGCAGCACCATGTGGATACAGGACCACAAAGGCCTATTAAGCAGGCCCCTTACAGGGTGCCTGAGAAAGTCAAACAGAGTCTGAGGGAGGAGATACAGGAAATGTTGAAACTGGGGTTAATCCAGGTGTCCAGCAGTCCCTGGGCCTCCCCATTGGTATTGGTACCAAAGAAGAATGGCAGCACCAGGTTCTGTGTGGACTACAGGAAATTAAATAGACACACAGACTCAGATGCTTACCTCATGCCTAGGACAGATGAAGCACTAGAGCAGGTAGGTGAGGCTAAGTATCTTATCACTATTGATCTTACCAAGGGGTACTGGCAGCTGCCGTTGACTCCCAGTGCTAGAAGAGAAGTCAGCCTTTGTGACTCCTTACAGCTTGTATGAGCTCACAAAGATGCCCTTAGGGATGACACATGCCTCCACGACTTATCAGAGGTTGGTAGATCATATCCCAGCAGGAGCAGGCAGGTTCTCCTTTGCTTACCTGGATGATATTGCCATGTACATCCATTCCTGGCAAGAGCACCTTCAGCATGTCAGGCAGGTGCTGGGCAGACTACGGAGGCCAGGGTTGACCATTAAGTCTAGTAAGTGTCAGGTGGATATGGCAGAGATCTTCTACCTGTGACATAGAGTGGGGAGTGGTAAGATCAGGCAAGAAACTGCCAAAGTGGAAGCAATTCAGACATGGCCTGCCCCTGTTACCAAAAAGCAAGTGAGGGCATTTTTAGGGACAACAGTGTACTACAGAAAGTTTGTACCCAATTGTAGTACCATAGCTGCTCTCCTCACAGACCTGACAAGGAAAAACAGGCCAGATAAGGTAGTGTGGACCCCAGCATGTGAGCAGGCATTCCAGAAGCTTAAAGTAGATTTGGCATTCTTCCTGTGTAAGCCAGTCCAGATTACAGCAAAGAATTTGTTGTGCAGGTGGATACTTCAAACCATGGGGTGGGAGCTATATTCAGCCAAGTTTCTTCAGAGGGAAAAGAGCAACCAGTGGTATACCTCAGCCGTAGGCTCCAACCCAGGGAGGAATGCTATGCAGCTGTAGAAAAGGAATGTCTAGCGATAGTGTGGCAACTGCAGAAACTTCAGCCTTATCTGTATGGAAAGGCATTCATTGTAGTTACAGAACACAATCCCTTAACATGGCTACATCTAGCCAGCCAGCAAAATGCCAAGCTAATAATGTGGAGCCTAGGGTTGCAGGCATATGATATGACAGGGCACCACCACAGTAGGGTTAGCAATGCCAACACAGATGGGCTGTCAAGACAGGGTATGGGGTAATGTATTCCCAAATAGGCTTATCCCACTCAAGCAACATTTCGCAAGGGTCACTTAAAAAACTAACTTGAGTCTTCAAAGTGGGGGAAGAAGTGTGATGAAAGGAGATACTGCAAGCACAGCTATCTGGAGTTTTGTAAATAATTATATGTCATTTGTGAATATCAACATGATTTACATAAGATGCTTGTGTTATAACTGTATTACAGCTGTATGTTATGTGTATATCAAACCTGTTCATACAGACGTGTGTTGAAAAGATATATTATTAAGTGTTTGCATTTGAAATCCATCCACAGTGTGCCCTGCTGGAAGAGAACAGAAATGTACATGCACTATTGTAACTAAATGTATATATTTTAATAGTAGAAACTGGAATACAGGAGGTTAACTTCAGTCCAGTAAATTTTAGGAAAATAGCTGGAATTAAATTGCTTTATAGGCTAAGCAATAAAAGATGGTATCTTTCAGTTTTCAATGCAGCTTGAGACATGGAGTCTGTGCTGAGAAGCTTTCTATATTGTCTTCGGAGTGAACTAATTACTACCTCTGGAAGCATGAAGGAATGTAATTGTTTTATGACTTCTAGCTTCTGCCAAAGATCTGTGGTTTATGTGTTTTTACAGGTAGATGCTAAATACTGCCAGCTTCCAGCAGTGGGGGTTTCACCTGGGAACTAGAGTCAGATGACAAAAAATTATATCATTCTGCAAGCTGTCCCAGCAGTAATATTTGAGATATTAATTTGAGAAATCTCTTAGTGAGACAGGGCATTCTGCATTCTGTCTTGGACCTGACAACAATGAGAAGATCCATTCAACACATCTGCCTTGCTCTATTAGTAAGTTTGTAAATTATAGTAATTCTCAGATTTAGTCAGGAATATAGTAAAATGTAGTTTAGATATTTTTATTTATTTATTTGAGATTGTCCTGCAATGTTGTTTTCATTATTTCCTGTGGTTTTGAACTCTGATGTCCCTGTGAATATATATTTAGTATCTTCTTGCATATTTATTTGCTGACACTGTTGTGTGCCACTCCTAATAGCCCTGCTCTTGATTAAACTGCTATTTGTATTTGCATTAATATTGCACAGTAAACTTGGACACCCTTTGTTAAGGACCTTAAAGTAGTTGATAAGAGGTTCCGGTGGCTGTGATAACTATCTTATAGCCTGGGCAGAAGAAAGCATAGTTAGTAAACCTGTGCCAGCCATTTCCAGCTGCGTGTGTGTGTTTGTAAAACAAAACTCCAAGACCATGTGTGTCAGCTACTTGGGCAGGTACAGGAAGCACTGATTGGACAGAGAGAGTGTTGGAGGACTTGGCTTGGAACCCTGGCTAAGGACTGAACTCTGTAGATGTGTCAGTGGGGAGTCTTGCTGGGAATCTGGAGAAAGAGTGAGAAACAACCCCCAGACGTACTGTGGCCTTTGTGTGCTCTTAAAGGAAATTGCACTTGATGCAGAGAGCTGCATCTGGAAATACTGTATGTGTACTTGTCATCCTCTCAGTGAACGTTCTCCCACTGTTGCCAGTGGTGAGGATTGAGGCTTCTTGATTACTGGTTGGTAGTGTTGACCAGCAAAAATGTCTTCATATGGGGACTGCTTGCTCACAGACTTTGTTTCACTAGCTGCTATCATGCAGGATGAAGGCTGTGCTTATCCACTGTGCAAGGACACAGCTTGATGACAAGGTCATGACCAAGGTGACATATCAAATATGAAAGTGTTGTCATCATTCACTTCATTTGAACTTTGTAAGACATGCTGCTTGTGCAGTAATAAGTGATCAGGTATCGGATCCACCCATTTAGGACTTGCTGATGGATGGTCATCCCTGACATATGACATGCTTTGTATGCATCTTTGCAACAGTCAGCTATACCCATGCTTGGATCATATGTTTTATGTGTGTGTGTGTGTGTGTGTGTGTGTGTGTGTGTGTGTGTGCGTGTGTAAAATCCAGATGCATTATATGTATCATCAACAGTGATAAAGATACGCCCCGGGATTCATGAAGCTTGTGCCAGGCGCAGGCGTAGCGTAGGCGGAATAACGCCAAATATGGCCGTTGAGCGATTCAGGTACGATCCAATACCACGTGCACTATAGGCATACACCAGAACTGCGCAGCCTTCGGCATAGGTATGCTAATCACCCCATGCGCAGTGTCGCACCATGCAAATGAAGGCAGATAGTGATTCATGAAGTGGTGCAGGAGTAGCATAAGCCCACAGAAATGTAAACCAAAAAACACGGTTTACATTTTCCAAAACAGAACATTTGAGCTATGGAAGCGGACCAGACTCATGTATTACAAAGTTAGCATATGCCAATGGCGAAATACACAGCCAATGGCATAAGAAAAGATGCACAACACCTAAAAACAACATTTAATGTCATGTCCACAGTAACACACAGTACAACCGCAGGCCATGTGTGCGCAAAATGGAACATAAAGAAATTATATAAAAATGTCATAAAATCGCAATGTAATACAAATCAGGTTTACACCATAATACACAATGGTAGGCATGGAACACCACAACCAAGCTGCACGGGTTGCTAAGGGCCTGCGACAGTGTTCGGCGCGGTAACTATGAATTAGTAGTCAATGCCATGCAAATGAGGCAGATAATACTGAATCGCAAATGTCCAGCCAGATGAAGGTTGTACCATATGGCGCAGCGCTATAGCACCGAGGAGTGGCTCAGAGGAGATACATGACATCAGCAGAGGGGTGTGCCACCGTAGCAGTAAGCACATTGGAGCAATGCAAATCTGGCCTGGCCGTTGCTAAGCATAGCTGCAGGACAGGAGTGGGGAGGGAGGTATAGAATTGTTTAGCTGAGAGCACACATGGTGCCCAAAAGCGCATGTGTATGGGGATGAAAACATGCCTGAAACCCAGTAAGTGGATGCACGAGTCGCGAACAATAGCACAAACAGGAAGGTCAGGGGAAGAAAAGAAGGAGATGCTGAAGTAGGGTAATTGGAGTAATAATGAGCAATCAACACCAATCAACTCACGGCGGCCAATCGATGGCAGCTGACAAGTCTGCTCACAGAAACCTGCAAAACAGGATAGGGGAGGCATTGGAAAGCAAAGAAAGGAGGGGAGGCATTGGATTGCAAAGATAGGAGATCTGTCATAGCAGAGCAAAGCAAACCGACAGTAGACCGGCAATAGCACACATTACGCAAGATACGCCAGGTCTAGGAAAGTACAAATCAAAGCAGGCGGCTGGATGCATGCCAGAAAATGGTAGGTGGAACATGCAGAAATGTAAAGGGAAGGTCAAGAGGTAATCCACGGCAGCCATATGTAATTCAACACCAAAGGCACCACAATAGTAGTTTGGTAGTAAAACACATAAGATACCCTGTAGCTACAATCGTACATACACAACCTATGACATCATCGGTGTTCACAGCACAATAGTATAAAGTGTGAAAGCACCCTACACACACCTGTGTATTCCCAAACACTGCACCACAGGTGTAAACACACGGGGAACTTTTAAAATTTACATGTTGGGAGCAGCCATAGCTGTGATTCATCAGCATGTGTTAGAGACTGATGGTGTTGTGGAGGATGATGCCGACAACCACCGCAGGCCCCGGAGGAGGAGAAGAGTGTTCAGACCAAGGGTAACCTACCAGGGGCTACATGATCTGGAGATAGTAGAGCGTTACAGGGTGGACAGGGACATCTTACAGAAAATAGTGGAGCTGTGCCGGCCACACCTGAGAACCAGAAACAACAGAGGGGAACCCATCCCAGTGGACACGAAGGTATGTGTAAGCTTACGAATACTAGCTACAGGTACCTTCAAAGGCCAACTGGAGATATAATGGGGATTTCACAGGCATCAGCATCCAGGGTACTACACCAGTTCCTGGATGCCATGTTACCACATGCCAATGAGCATATATACTTCTCCCAAACTCAGAAGCAGGTGGCCAGCAATATGCATCACTTCCACCATGTGGCACACTACCCGGAGGTACTGGGTGCGATAGACTGCATGCACATACAAATCAAGTCACCACCCGGTGAGCATGGTAGGCACTACATAAACCGCAAGGGATTCCACTCCATCAACTTCCAGGTCATGTGCAATGCCCAGGGCATTGTCATGGATGTGCGTGCTGGCAGCCCTGGAAGCTACCATGACTCCCATATCTGGCATGCCTCACAGCTGTTTCAGGTATTTGTCAGGGGGGACATCCCACATGGCAACCTTGTGGGGGGTGCTGGCTATGCACTGGAGCCGTGGATGATGACTCCCATCAGAAATGCGCACACACCCATGCAAGAATGCCATAATGAGGCACACGCACAAACCAGAATCATCATAGAGCGTGTGTTCGGGATGCTGAAATCATGGTTCCGGTGCTTGGACACATCTGGTGGAGCCTTGCAGTACTCTCCAGGCATGTGTGCCCACATCGTCATAGTATGTGGCATGCTACATAATATGATCCTGCGGAAACAGCTGCAGCAGGGACAAAATGGTGAAGGCCCTCATAGCCCTCTGCAATTGCCAAGGCCATCACAGGCACAGAGGGATTCAGACCATGAACACACTGTGCTAGCCCCAGTAGGCAGATGGAGGCGTGCCCAATATGCCTATGCCTTGGCAAAGAGGGAACATATAGCACATACTCTGACAGTGTAGGCCCCTACGGACTGACACACCACTCCACCTGCACACACAGTAAAATGGATGGCACACAAACACGACCACCTGTAAATTGTAAAGTATAGGTGGCCCACTGTGTGAATCCTACATAGGCAGCCCTCAAACATTGTACACACAACAACTATTGGGACATGGAATGTCAACACCGGAACAGTACATGCGCCTATCAGCATATGGCGGTGCTGTGTGTATACATTCCCAGGTACATCGTTAGGTACACAGCCTATTGTCAGAGGCCATACACCAAACGGGGCAAACAGTGTCTGCTGTCGCCACAACATCAAGTAACCAACTGTTGCTTAGTGGAGCAAGGCAATTGTGGGAGCACATGTGTGTAAGCACTGTTCTGCACACACTCAGCACGGAGTCCCTGCTGCGTTAATGAGGGGCTCCACATAATATAATCATGGATGTTGTGTCAAGGCATGGGGTGTACCCATGACAGGTATTCGTCACCCCAGCATGCTCCACCTACAGTCGTTTGAAGGTGTAGCACAGTATCATGTGTGGCTCACTGTGATATACATACCCAATACCGGAGCATATCCAGTAAACATCACATGGGCATACCATTAACTGGACTCATCAATATGTAAACTAACTGAGTTACCCATGTGAGTGCAGTATGGAGTAACAGCCATAGTATACTCCACGTACAAAATGACATAACACGTGTACAAATCCCAGATGGCCATGTGTTAAATGCAGTGACCGTCATGCATGTTCCCGGTCCCACATCCTGAAAGGGATGTAACATAATCCCGAAGGCACGAGTAATGCATGTTGGATGCAGGTAATCACATGTTAGCGGGAATATGCATTGCCCACTGCTGGTAAATAACGTTTAAATATGACTATATGGATATGCGCGAAACAGGGATAAGCTTCTTCGAATATCGTGCAGATCATGATCAGTGATGTCCAGAACAGGTGAAACCAGCATTATTCACCCCTGTACTAATAGCACCTGCTCTGAAGGGTAAAACGACCACTGCCAGGAGTAGAACACGCAATCATGTATAGAATCACCTAACACTATTGCTAGCCAAGATGTACCTATGGTAGGGTTGCCACCTCTTCAAATGACCAATGTGGGACATACGTCAGATGTCTGCAGGCCAACACATACACCCAGCCAGTATGAAATTCAGAACTTCACTGTTTTGCCTAGATAAAAGCTCATTCTTGTAATGTTTACTTACTTATTCTGTTTCTAGAACATATAGGTGGTTCAGATACAGAATAACTGTTTTATGCAACTATTACATAAACTATAGGAAATAAGTATGTTCTAAAATCCCAGGACATTTGCCATGTTTACAAATATTTTACAGGACACAACTGCCCAAAGAGGGATTGTCCCTCGCAGAGTGGGACAGCTGGTAACCCTAACCTATGTCAGGTGTGTAATGTGACAGGTACAGACACAAACATGTGGAGTCCAGGAAACAGTATACACCAACAAGTACACAATGAAAGGTGTAGCTTGCCTGTCACTTTTCCCGTCAGATATATATATATATATATATATATATATATATATATATATATATATATATATATATATATATATATATATATACACATATATACATATATATAATACAGATAGAAAGGGCGATAGAGTGATATATGTTGATATATACGGATTCAGCGATATCTGCAAATATATATAGATAGGTCAACGACATTCATAACACCTTGGAGGTACAAATAAATAGGATACCGCCAACTATGGAATGTGTAACATACCGACATGCATAACCACGAGGCTGAAAGACCGAAAGAACACAGTACCGGAACAGTACAACCGCGAGTAATAATATGATGATATGAAGGGACATTTAGTTACCGCTGCCGGTGTTGTGGTCCATGTAGGTACTGTGTTCAACTGTGTTTGTGAGTGCCGTAGTCTGTGTATGTGTGTGTTGAGGGTGCTGTGTGCGTCTCCGTGTGACTGTAATGTGTGTGTGTGTGTGTGTGTCCACATCATGTGTCTGTTAGTGCCAACTCGGAGGTAGATCATTATGGTAGGTGTGGGTATAGCTAGCCGTAGGCATACGGTTACCATCTGTCCCACATTAGGAGGGACACCCCTCCTTGGGCAGGTGTGTCCTGACATAAAACATTACAAAGGGCAAATGTCCGGATTGTAGGACATTAATATGTCCCATATATAATGTAATAGTTGCATTAAATAGTTATGCCTGTATGTAAGAAACGTAAATGTTACATGCAATATGATAAGTAGCCAAAGTCCCACAATAGGTATGTATTGAGGATAAAAGTATGTGCTAACCTGTGTACTGACCGTGGCTATGTGTTGGCCTGTAAACACCGCTGTGCATCCCGCAAGTGTCCAACAATGGCCATATGAAAAGGTGGCAACCCATGGCAAAGAGGTTCCGTTACCAACACAACCACAATGACTGCAAATATATGTGACAGAAATATACGGGATAGCTGTCAGTTAGACATATCCCTTTACATATCGCTGCAATTCCGGAGGTATGGAAGTATCAACCTCACCTGCATACTATATAGAAACCAATTAACAATGACCCAATGTACAATCCCGCAACATAAGTCTACTAACTGATAGCTCTTTAATTAGGGACGGAGCCCAGACACATATATATGGAATATGTAGAAATGCAAGCCCCACAAACCTGTATATGCTACGTACACCCACCGACATCCCCCACACTAGAAACTATAGCAATACAGACTGCAATAACAGCACAAACATCCAGTTAGTCAATTACATCTGCAGAACCATCAACATACCTTGTGAGAGATACAATTAAAGGCGCCATGCAAAATTTCAGCTATTATATAATGGAACAAACGGCAATGTTACAGGTTTTGTTTGCAATAGTCCGTTATCAGATGTTGGGATGACAGGAACACCCACATGTTGAACCATATACTCTAGCTGTCACACACAATACATGGGGGACATGAATCCAAAGTATAATTGTCTCTATGCATAGCAGTTTCAATTACACATAACAAAACACAATACAGGCCGTCTTCCCGAAGGTAGGGCAAATGGGCAACGCCCAAGTGGAGAATTAAATTATACCTCACTGTTGTCGCGTAATTGGCGAATGGAGTAGCTGCACAGCTGATATGCAAGTAATTAGTCACTCAGGAACACCAATTGGTGGGAGGAAACCACATGTTACAGGTATCAACGTATATAAGGATGACTTGCCAGACATTCAAACCGTATGCTCATACAAAATACCTGTTTAAGCAGTGTGAGAGAGATAGAGACGAAAGTCCGTAACGATAACAAGGTATGTAGAACACTCTGTATGTAAGTTTATGTATAGCATGTTTTTTATTAATTATTTACTGTATGTATAGCCTGGTTTGCATTAATTAAAAGTCTCCGCAATGCATAAAGTGGGAAAAGGTATTTATGTAGTGATGTCTTGCTGAGCATACTAATGCATGTAGAAACTGTGCGTCCAGCAGTGGGCCACAAGGTACACATCACAGACACCACAAGGGATGCTACATGAGGGCTTTAAACAGAAAAAGTTCATACAACCCACTGTCAGTGGTAGGGTATGTCCAACAAGTACGTGCCATAGCAGGGGATAGAATATGTTGATATACTGTCACAGTAGGCATGTGTATGGGCATATAACTACAATGACATGTCTAAGGTGGTCCCACTGTGCAAGTATGCTTTGCATTATGGGATACTATGTAAAATATGTGTAATGTATAGTATTGTAGGTAGATATGTCAGATATTCTACACAGCATAACAGGCATATCATGCATACCAAAGGTATCGTCTATTGGCATGTACAATAACAGGATACATATGGCTTGTAAGCACGGGACATTGCAATAGCATGATAGCTAATCTAAATGGAAGGGCTACCAAGTAACCATGCACAAAGGACATGTAATAGCTTCACAGGTTCATAGTGGGGTACTATGCAGTCTGGCAAGTCTATGTGTAAGCATAAAAACAGTGTTCACACCAGTGGCACCTCTCTAGGGTAGTGTCCTGTGAACAGCAGAGCCATGTGTTACCTGCACCTCTGCACAGTACAGCCACTGCAGTGATCCCTGGCGTACATGTGTCTCCCAACCACCAAGGGAGGTATCACATGAACAGTGCTACTGAGTGTCCCTGCGTGATGTACATAGGGCTTATGTTCCAAAGCATGGTGAGTGACCAGTTTGGGAATGTAACCCTCAAGCACATCCCACTCATTGTTGCGTGTGTGCACATATCCATGAGCATGTTGCTCACAGTGGCTTTTGCTTATGTCGCGTATGTGGAGTATATCCATTAATATTGTTGTGGACATGGGCCCTGTCTGTTCAGCAGAGGTCACCCCTGAGTATGTAGTATGCAAATGTGTACAGACGTGGTGTCCATAGTTCAGCCGCATATTTTAACTGTCGGAGCTCAATAAACGTCATGGCGTGTTAATGGTGTGGTATGTAAAGCTGTAGCTGTTGTGTAAGGTACACCCTAAATGGGGTGGTGTACCCTTTAATGTGTGTAGAAGTCTTGAGTTCAGAGGTACAATGGGTGCCTATGTACCAGCTACACACCCAGTACAGATAAGTGTGGCCACGTAGAAGGATATCCATGCCACAGTGGCAATACGGTAACTACAGGAGTGGGTGCGACATATGTGTGTACTACAAAGATGTACAATGTGACATGTATGTAGGGGACTACCACCTATGTGATAGTCAGTGGTTGAATGGTGTAATGCAAAGGTGATGTTCATGCACCTTGTGTCATGCAGCTTGAGGCTATGATATTCATATCAGGTATCTGTCACAGTGACACCCAAATGGATGGAGTCAGTATCAGCTGGTGGATCAATCATGGCACTTTATATGCAGGAGTTTGTAAAGCTAGGCAGGGAAAGTCCCTCTGTGCTAGCCTGTACCTCAGGGAAGCATATACTGAACATGAGGGGCCCAATGACTGAGGACTGTTGTATGCCAAATGTAACTGAAATGCAGTAGGTACTATAGTATGCTACCCTCATTGTGTGTGTCCTGTCCATGAGCCACGTTGCATAACATCCTGAGACATAGGGTACGATGTGCAGGTGGATGTGTATGTTGTCAATACCAGAATGGAGAATGGTGCCGAAAGGCAATGAGAGGACAATGTAGGATGTGTGGACTCCCGTACCATCATCAACTACCTTGGTAACTGTATGAAAGGAGTCCACCAGGTGTAGGGGCCATGCTCGGCCCTAACAAGTCCAACCCGGGTGGCATCAAAGGACCGGAGCCCAACAATGTCTCTGTGAATGACGTCCTTGATGATGTGCCCCATAGCCATGCAGAACAGTCCAGTCAGGTGTGTAGGACTATAGTCCCACTCGTGCATTGTGGTGCCACCAATGTGGAGTGTGATAAATGTTGCTGTGTGCCATTCAGGGGCCACAATGTCTGATACAAGGCTATTACTGAATATGGTGGCCTAGTGGGGAGACATGTCGTTCAGAGGTTTGTGGACATCACAGCCTGGGACTTTGGAAGATGACATGGGGCCAGTGTCCCAGGACATATAGAGTGCAGGTTAGTAATGTGTAGGTGTGACCGCAGGGACACCGCAATGTTCCTGCATGGGTTGTGGCCCTGTAGTGAGTGAAAGGGTGTAATGTTAGCATTGAATCCATCCGCCAGCATGTTGCCAACATCACCTGAGTCTGTAATGTTCCTGAGTGACTGTTGTATGTGAGAGCAGATGTGGGTGTTGCCAATGACTACTGACATACCACCATAATGCCTTGTGGTATACCCCGGAATGTGTCACAGTAATGTTTACGTAGCTAGTCTTGGAGTATGTGATGAGGGTTCCCGTGGCCCTACCGAGGCTGACCAGTGAGCTACCCCACCCATGGGATTGTACACCACTGTGCAACAGCCTCCACCTGTTGTTGTACATTATGTCCATGGAACTTGACCACCAGAGTGGCGTCTGTTATCTGGTGTGTACCATCATGGCTCTGTGTGGAATAGCATGATCCATGCAGTCGTGTATGTGCTAATGAAGTGCACTGGGGTAAGTTTCAGCATTTGTATGTGCATTGTCAATCTGCACGGGTGTCATGATGTTAACAACCGCTGTCATAAGACGTCTGTAGTAGGTGTTGTAGTACTCATGTAATGTGTATGCCGTGAAGGGTGTGGTGCCGGGATGTGGCTAACAAGGTTGGTTAGCATATGTTCGGAATCCACCAATGAGGGGATAACCCCAGGTGTGGAACACCAGTCACATGTTGGTAGTGTTCATGTCAAGGTTAATGTTGGTCTTGGAGGTGGTGTGTATGGGTTGATCCAGCCGAGTGGAGGTTATGACTCATGGATGTGTCGGTACATGAGTGGCTATCCCAGTTAAGTGTGAGGTAGTGTCAGTCACACATCAGTAGTAGCTGTCTGAGCCCTACTGTCTAGTACACCAACAAATGAGGTCTGGTAACAGTGGGGTATGTTGTTGAATCTGTAGCTTGTTACAGTGTGTATAGCGGTTCCGGACACAGTTAGTTGCATGTGGAGCACCTCTGATGCATTGTGCTAAGTAACTAGCCAGGATGTGTGTACAACATAGTGGAATATGGGAACACCTCAGCTGTGGAAGTGCCGGTCCAGGTATGTGCCTGAAAGGTATGGTCTGTCTATAACCTGTCATTGCAGGTGTGCCCTGCAGAGCCTAGAGGCAGGTCCCAGTCACTGCAGAGATATTGGAGTGGTGCATTATAAGGTGTGCCTTGCCTGCATGCATCACAGAGGAAGATGCAAGCAATGTGTCACATGACCCCATGTCTTGCTTGCCAGTTCCCATTCTGCCAGTGACTGTTATTGAAAACTGTGCAAGACAGGCAGTATAGAAGCAGCAAGAGCCTTACATGTGATCTGTACTCCCAGGGCTGACAGGTGCAGGTAATCTGTGCCATAGCATTGTGTTTGACCAGGTCAGTCAAAGCGGACAGATACCAGATGCCTGTGGAATGACAGCAGAAGCACAGACAACTGTTGAAGTGACAAAGTCAGTCGTTGTACAGTGGTATCAGATCCGGATGAATGCATAATGCTCCCCAGGGCTAGACCCACACCTTCAGGGCTACAACACTGGTGAGCTATTGCATGTCCCTGCACATGTAGTCTGTGAAGTGGCATCTCAGGTCAGTCACACTAACATGGAGAATGACAGTCACATCATACCTGGTGAGGTGTGGCATGGATGCATAGGTTATGTTGCAGAACCAGTTACGCGACAGCAAGATGTAAGCGACTATCACCTTGTGTAGCCTGCTGTGTGGAGCTGCAGTGTGACCGCCTACAGACTCACCTATGACTGGTGTGTTGTGTATGTTATAACACCCTATTGGCTGTATGTGATGGGCACACATGAGTCTGTGGGCTATAAGTTGGTGATGTTGTGTTCCGTGATGGGGGCTGCCTCTGGTGCCTACACAGAGTATGGAGAGGTACTGCACAAGTTGTCCTCGTATGTATGGCCTGTGGTGGAGATCATGTGAGACTATGTGATGAGTGGGGTGTGTTGCGAATGTTACACATCCCCACATGACTGCCAGGTGCAGTTAGGGTTGGTGACAGCATTACCCCCAGCAGGGCTGCATAAGTGCATCCCCCACAGGCTGTAGTGTCGTATGTTGGGAGGTGAGCATTGAATGTGTACATGAGACAATTGCTCTATTGCCACATGTACGACATATCCATCATATAGACAGGCAATAGCACTGGTACGTGACAGCTGGACATGCCTGTATATACAACCATGTCTCACAGGATATGTGCGTTACGTGTGTACAACAGCTGTTGTACCATAAGCAAGCTGGAAATTTTAGGACAGCCAGTGTACCTGTGGGAAATGGTGTGGAATGTGTGCTATATTAATCAGTAGCTCATGACATGCTCACAAGTTCTGAACAAGTGCCTAGCATGACCATACAATACAGATAGGTTGTTGGATAATATCAACTCACAAGTGGTGACGACAGTCATAATGGGTGGCACTGCACTATAACCCTGCTGAGTATGGTGTGCATGCCCATGAACCATTATCACTGTGGATGTTAGCAGTACAGATGTAGAAGACAGTACGGATGTTTGATTACAAATACCTTTGTATGTCACAGGAGTGTTCTACCAGTGGCCTGTTGACAGACTCACAACTACAAAAGGTGCCAGAGTGACATGTGCATATCACACCAGTGCCAGCTACAGTAGAACAGGGTTAACGTGTTGTACTCCACCATCATTGTAGCCCATACCACACAGACAAATGTTAGGCATCTGTGTATGTAAGGATGTGAATTGCCATGACCTATGAGGAATAGCTGTGTCAGTGTTGTGAACAACATACAGAATGGGCTGTGTGGGTGAGGTGTGTGACATATGTGCACATTCTTATGGATGATATCAGCATTGTCACCGCTAGGTGAACATCCCTGTACCCATTAACTACCACTGAGGCTGTGGTCAACATTATTGGCACTGTGTAAGGGCTGGTGCTCTGCAGTGCACCTCCCTGCCTTGGTGACGTCTCTAGGCCCCGTGGGTAGTCATACGAGGTACCCATGTCATGACAGGGTGCCATCCATGAGCACAGAGATCATTGGACAGGCATATACAGCACTGGGGTGACCAATATTGGATCACATATCACCTTTAACGGGTAATGGCCATTCGTGGATGGGTGATACCAGCCTTCACAATCCTCACCTCCACTATGCAGCATGCTGTCTACCTTGCATAAAGACATTTGCTACACCATGATGATGGACATGCTACATGTCCATATCCTAATCTGTAAGACATACGTCATGGACAGCTATTGTCCTAATACTAGGATCACCACATGCTGGACAGATCCCTGTGCCATACATGTGACATACTCCTGCCAAACCATGCAACCCTGTCCATCAAAGCTGCACATGTCATCCCAGTCATACATGGTGTGATGGCCGCATGGTAGATGTAGTATCAACTGTCCGGATCAGTAATGTGGCACTGATGCACCTTGCGGTGGCATACTGGCTTTCTGTTACAGCTAGGAAACCTTGCCCGTACATGCTATGGTTGATAACCATCCCTGCGAATGACGTCCGACTAGCCATTGTCCCATGTCTATCACATGTGCAACACAGGCGATCCGTGGCAGGATGTTGAACAGCTGTACAGTGCTGTGTAGATGTATATGGCAAAACACATACATGTACAGGTGCCCATGCGTATGTGTGCATTGTCACTGCTCAAGTCCATTAAGGCTGTGTCTGTGTTGATATGTGACATATACACAGCATCAAGGTCAACAGCAGTACCGTGGACACATCCAGGCATGTGCAGATAGGTAAGAACACCAGTGCAGGCAAATAGACATGCCCACATCAAGACAGCATTCACATGGAGTATGAACACTGTAATGAGGTGACACACATATATGGTGATGATATCCAATGCATAACGGATGTTACATGTGTGTGACACAAACACATCAGTCGTGTCAGTGTCACGACGATTTGCAAAGATTACTGTGCAGATGTACTAGATATCATAGAAATGTATGTGCAGCAGTATCTCTGTACATCTCTGAAACTGTGACCTGTCACCATCATTATGTCTTACAGATAATGCCTCGTACATGCCTTCCAGCGTACAGCTGCCAGGAGGATGATGTCCTCATCCCGTATCTCCATGAGAACTACAAGGTGTTGTTCAGCCATGTGCCACAGCATGCCCAGCAGCAGGACGACCTGTGGCAGGATCTACGCAGGAGGGTGAACGATGTGGGTGGCCATAACCGCACCTACCAGCAGGTGCGTAGACACTGCATGGACTTGATACGACATGCAAAACAGTGTGCCACTGCAATCGCCAGGGAACAAGGTGGAACAGGTGGTAGGCAAACAACCCAGCCCCCACTCACACACACCGAGGAGCTACTGGCCAGTCTTGGGACACCCTCAGAACAGCATCCACACACACTAGCTGCCATCGTGGAGGTGGGTGTCTCCCAACCAATGAGCCTGGAGTTGCCTGGTAAGTCAGTACTGCACATATGGCTATTATATCCCATTTAGTTGCATGTGTCACTGTACATTATGTAAAGTAACAACATATGCAATGTATCTGGACACACATGCTGCATACTACAGTATGCTACCCTGTGTATGCACACATGTGCATACTATATGCTATTATACAGGTGTATGTGTTAACATGCACAGTGCACCCTGTGGCTGTCAGACAGTCAGGGATAATGTTCATACTGCTGTGTCACCCCTATACAGGTACCTCTGGCGTGTCGCACAAACATGAGTCTGTTGCAGGTGAGACTGTCATCAGTATCAGGCATGTTAAAGCATAGATCTATTTGCCATGTGGCCAGTTAACAGTTGCACACTTGATGTTCATTCCAGTCACGATATACAGGTCACATCACCCATCATTCACACAGGCCACCCATGTGCAATATATACAAACGAAATGATACACCAGCTTGAAACCACAGTAGTTGTCATTGCTACATGTGTGGTCAGCTGTGCATACATCGGTGGAGGTGTTCTACAATGGAGGCATATGTAGTACGCATTGGAACAACATGTGTGGTACGCAAACAGTACCACACAGTGAGCTGTGATATGGGCTGCCCACAGCTGTCACCATTGTGTTATATGCCCCTGCATTGGGTGCACACATTGTGATGTGCCATCTGACATGTCCCAGACACGTAGTGTTCTGGCTGCAATATTGTCACACTATCCCATGACCCATACCCCACATACCAAATATACAACCCATTGCCTGCATAGCCCTGTGGATGGTGACATATCTGACATCTATGGGTGTATGTCATATGGGACAACACAGGCATGTGAGATAGATGGCCATCACACACATTTGGTCAACACATGTGCACACATGGCCATAGGGGATGGCCAGAGACACGTAGCCACACAGTAGATGTGATGTGTATACACCCTGTTGCACATTGTCCACACATGGTCCAATTACAGCCTTAGTTGACTGATTATACAGTTGATGTGGTACACGGGACATCCTAAAAGGCTGTATACAGCTAGTGGAGGTGTCACTGAAGTCTACCATATAAGATCTGTTGAACATCATGACTGTCATAGCATGACAGTAGTCACCTGTACAGCTTCCACAGACATTGACACCACATCAGGCCACAGATACTGTACATTTCCCTTGCTGCTGTAGGACATGACCGTTAGCTGTGCACCTTGTGTGTGTGGTACATCAATGTCATGTGGGAAATGGTGAATTGACATGTCCACTATGTGTGGACATGGTTGCCAGGCAGCTAAGACCCTGTAGTTGTTGTGCAGGGGTGTTATCTGTAGGTCCTCCAGTGACCTGTCACTTGACACAGCATGGTTTGGTGTGTGTACACCTCAGCATCGTGGGTCACAATACACAGTTATGTCATGGGTTTGCATGCAGTTATGGCTATGCAATGTGTACATATTATGCATTGTACAGTAATACAGATGCCTCATGATGCCATGCAATGGCACAGTGTCTGTACTTCACACTGTATAGCAATGTAGATGGCTCACACTACCCTTCCATGCTCATGCACATTTGCTAAACATGTATTCTATCTGTAGGGCATACAGACAACACTGCAATGTGATGCCCATTACGATGCTGTAAATGTGTCAGGACACCATTGTGTCAGACATGTATGCATGTTAATGCACACGTCAGCAGATTACATGTCAAGGTCATGTCAGCCATGTGTACTGTTATCCTGTTCTGGTCCACATGGTGTATCATGGGGATGCATGCATACTACCATGATTGTGTGAACTGCATGGCTACTGATATGACACCTGCTTGCTGTAGTGTGCACCCCAGGGAGGTATGCTTACTAACACTATTAATGTCTGAGCTGCATGCCCTCTGCTGTATCACAGGCATGCTGCATGCCATCTGTCAAATCACATGCATGGTGTGTCTCTGTGTGTGTGTCTGTGTGTGTGTCTGTATGTGTGTGTGTGTGTGTGTGTGTGTGTGTGTGTGTGTGTGTGTGTGTGTGTGTGTGTGTGTGTGTGTGTGTCTGTGTGTGTGTGTGTGTGTGTGTGTGTGTGTGTGTGTGTGTGTGTGTGTGTGTGTGTGTGTGTGTGTGTGTGTGTGTGTGTGTGTGTGTGTGTGTGTCTGTGTGTGTGTGTGTGTGTGTGTGTGTGTGTGTGTCTGTGTGTGTGTCTATTGTAATTTAGAGTCTTTCTTTGCATTCACAGGTGATGTAGGTGCGTTACCCTCCTGCGGACCATCTGATGTTAGTGTCCCCACAGATACTAGCAGTGATGAACATATGCATGAGGTACAGGCAGGGTTGTCAGGGGCTGAATCTGTGCCAATAGTTGCCATCCCAGCTATGTCCCCCTCATCCCTGCACACAGTTCTGCTGCCAACACATACCGCATCACCAGTGGCCATAGAGGAAGGACAGTCAGCGTCTGTTAGCGTGGAACGGGAACGTGTGGTGGCTACAGAAGGTGTGTCTACACACCATGGTGTCAGTGTAATGACTGCAGATGTGCCACACAGGCATGTGGCCGGTGCTGCTCGTAGGAGGACCTCTGGCAGACATGCACCTGCAGGACAGAGCACAGCAGCTGGTATCACCAGACGCATGTTCCAGACTGTAATGGTGGCACAGGCACGTGCTGAACGGCAGAACAGAGAAGGGCAGAGGCTGCAGAGGGCTGCTATCCATACCCTAATGACAACATCCAGGCATTGGCAAATACTCAACAGCAGATTGCTGGTGTTCTGGACAGGCGATTGTGTGACATGGTCGGAATCCTTGACTGTGGCATGGCAATCCGAGAGCGTGAGCTGTCTGTGCTGGAACATCTGGTAGGAGTGAGGCATAGGCCACATGGATGTAGGCCAGCTACACCACCTAGTGCAGGTCAACGTGAGCGTGCCACCTCACATGCCCGCTCCCATAGTGCTGGTAGCAGTAGCAGTGCAGCTGGTGCTATGCTGTCCACACCAGGACACAGCAGGCCACATGGACGTGGCCCTGGACATTCCCAGTGGGGACACGGTTCCAGTGGACATGTGTCATCGGACAGTAGCCAAGCTGTACCTCCGCCTGGTAGTGCCCGTGCAACCCCTGGCAGGCACAGGTCACGTGGCCGTGGCCGGACACAGTGAGCTGTACAACCTGGTCTGTACAATCTGGAGCTGTCAATAATACCCCGTGTAGGCCTCACAAAAGGCAGAACTGTGTGCACACATACTCGCACACAGCAAAGACATCTGTAGGGCACCACAACACACACATGCATACTGAACAGACATGTCCAATCATATCACTGGCCCTTACCCACACACAAGATGTCATCCATTGGTGCAGCTTATGCCCCTGGAAAACATTATCACCCTGTGCATATGATGAAGCCTGTTCCGCATCCCTGTCGTCCACATCATTGGTGCAGGGACATGCTCAAATGGTCTGATGCACAGGGTGTACAGAATAGTGAGAAGTGTATATTACATTAGTTGTGTAAGAATAGTGAGAGAAGTGTATATTACATTAGTTGTATGTGAATAGTGAGAGACGTGTATATTACATTAGTTGTGTACTGGTGACACGCACCAGACATACCATATAGTACAGTTTTAGCATGCATTGTTATATGTTCACAGTATGTGTCTCGGTAACAACAGTAACAGCATGTTGGTAATGATGCCCTGGTTCCCTCCTTATGGTCCACTTGCATGTGCCTACAGGTAGCACTGTTTGCAGTCTCCCATGTGTAACTGTGGAGTACTCACAGGCACATATGGCAATATCAGCATGCTAGACTTAGCCTCAGCCTGACTGTTGGAAAGTCTAACATAACACAGATGTCCACACATATACTGATCCAGAAGCATGTGGGCAGTTTAATAGGCTACAGTGGCTAGAGACATGACATCCATACCAGGTCACATCACAGGTATGTTGACATGGTGCAGGGGTTGTACACAGCGGTCTGGCCAATGATAATGTTAGAGGCCACTTGATAGCATGAGGCCTAACTATGTAGCAGTAATACCCTGTCACATTACAGGAACATGCTCACACTCAGGTGGTCAACAACACTATAACGCACACCCCATAGTGTTGAGGTGAGGACCCTTGCCTATGTGGTCATCACTGTCACAGTACTGTGAACCCACACAACGCGACACAGAGAAAGAACATGTAGAGGTAGCCAGTGCGGCTGAGACCGATGGCATCAACAGGGTAGTGGACTGCATCACCATGAGGGGTTAGGGATCCTGTGTGTTCTGTATGGTAGCATACACCCTCACTCCATGCACCAGACAGCCATACATACCTACATACACACACACACTGTGGAGACCACAAATGTCATACACATATGGATAGCTGATGTGAGTGATACACACACACCACACCTGCCTATGTCATGCTTTCCATACTGCAGTATGTACAGATCTCTACAACAGTGTACAGGGGTGTGTAACAATTGGGATGTATTCCCCACCATATGTGGCATATATGGTCACACAAGCAAACACACATGGCAGTACTGTGAATGATACACCTGCTATATGATGATACGTCTGACAGACATGCAGCAGTATTGGCCGCATTATGTGTACCAACGCTACCTTCGGCAATTGTGCTGCTATATGCACACGGTAGGATGTAAGTGTTACAGGTGTCAAGTGACGTACTGTCGGTGACACCTGACCGCTGTGTAGGTTTTATGTCTCCACCGTCAAGTAACGGTAACATAGCGTACTGTTTGCACATGTAATTGTAGGATGGCGCGTGACACACCTGTGAGCCGTCCCCGACAAACATCCATCTACACAGGTGGATCACCACTTTATGTACACACATCCATCCATACCTGCTGTACATCCTACTATACTGTCAGTATGTCACCATATACAGGTGTCAATGATCGGGCTGCATTGCAACTGCATGTTGTAGTTAGGCACAGATTAGTTACTTACATCAGCTACTGCACATGCATGGTAGCTGCATGCACACTACAGATTGTACATGTGTGTTGGTCCTACATGCCTGTCATGTAGCCATGTTTGTATGCATTGCTATTGGTGGACATGTGTGTTGACATACATAACACATGGTCTGTTGTATGATATGATGGGTGTCATGGGTAACTAGTACAGAGGGAATGTGTCCTCGGTCAACATTGCTGCCTCATGTACTGTTAGCATTCAACAGCCATGGACCCACCTTCCATTTGCGTGTGTATGATTGCTGTAGCCACTTGTCTGCACGGAGGACAGCAAAAGCTATGCTATGTACATATGTGTTGTGTGTGTGGTCCATGCACATATCCACTGCAATTACATGTATGACATAGCCAAACATGTGTGTTCGTTGGTGTACAGCGACAGTCATCTGTCACAGCTGTGTAAGACCCAGGGCCCCTGGTATGTGTAGAGCTGACCTGGTTATGTACAGTGGTATCATTGCAATGCATAACACATGATGGAACCCTGTCGGTACATGTGTAGTCTGCACAGTTGCTGTAGACCTATGTACAGTGCATTGGTCATGAGTCACACGGTGTTGTGTTAATGTATGGCTGTGTATTGCTGGTCCAATGACATGATGATGTCGGAGGGCTACATTGTAGATTATGGTGTGTACCTCTGTGATATGCACCTGAGACATCTGTGATAGCTCCTGAGTGTGTACTGGTCAATACATGTGAGTAGCCTTCATGTACGTGGGGACAGTAATACCATACTGTGCCCTTCAGTGTTTAGAATCTGTGCATGCAAGACAGCCCTTTGCAACTGCTAAGTGTGTGAGCCTGCCCAGTACGCCATTGTGTAGATGTACACACAGTACATTCCAAACTGCTCCCTTCCATGTTCAGAATCTGTGTGCATGCAAGACGGCCCTTTGCAACGAAGTGTGTGAGCATGCCCAGTACGCAGTTCTGTAGATGGACACACAGAACATTCCAAACTGCACCCTTCTGAGTTTAGAATCCATGTGCATGCAAGACGGCCCTTTGCAACTGCTAAGTGTGTGAGCATGCCCCATACGCCATTGTGTAGATGGGCACACAGTACATTCCAAACAGACATGTGATACTAAGCGTGTGGGCATGGCCATTGACATCCTGTATAGCGATGGTGGTCATCCAGGCAACAGATGTCCATTTTCAATGTCACGATGGATGCCTACATTGAACACACTGGTAGCTGTCTTGAAGGGTGTACTGTCTGTGGTGCATCCCGTATCTATGTAGTGTTGTTGTAGTGCTCCGTAGATATTTGGTTGCCCCAATCACACCACTGCCGTGTGTTTGTCTATGTCTACCTTGGGACAGTACTATGCTTTCAGACTGCTCACTCTCTATACATTCCCTATCGGCATCCTTGCCTTTGCGGATGATGTCACCCACCTAGAAGTATGCCTCTGGGAGTGCTGTGTTCAGTAATCTCGGTAGCGCGTTCTGTATATGCGTCATGCTGTAGTGTGTTAGGGTAGTTAGGTGTATGTTCGACTCCCAGCCCTGCCAAGTGTGTATGTGTGTGTGTGTGTGTGTGTGTGTTTGCGCACATGCTCCCGTCCGCCTGGCGATGCAGTCTTGCTTTTAGATGCCGCACATCACAGCAGTTTCCTACCAACGTCTTTGCCTTTGCGGATGATGACACACACCTAGATGACTGCCTCTGGGAGTGCTGTGCTTAGTAATCTTGGTAGCACGTTCTGTAAATGCGTCATACTGTAGTGTGTTAGGGTAGTTAGGTGTATGTTCGACTCCCAGCCCTGCCAAGTGATTGTGTGTGTGTGTGTGTGTGTGTGTGTGTGTTTCCAGCTGCATGACAACAGTACATTGCTTTTACAGTATTCACTCTCCATAACATCTGTGCGGCATCTTTTGTAACTGCGTGATGCTGTCATGTGGTACAGTGCTTACGTTTATGTTCTGCTCCAAACCCTGCCACGTGTGTGTGTTTGTGTGTGTGTGTGTGTGTGTGTGTGTGTGTGTGTGTGTGTGTGTGTGTGTGTGTGTGTGTGTTTCCAGCTGCATGACAACAGTACATTGCTTTTACAGTATTCACTCTCCATAACATCTGTGTGGCATCTTTTGTAACTGCGTGATGCTGTCATGTGGTACAGTGCTTACGTTTATGTTCTGCTCCAAACCCTGCCACGTGTGTGTGTTTGTGTGTGTGTGTGTGTGTGTGTGTGTGTGTGTGTGTGTGTGTGTGTGTGTGTGTGTGTGTGTGTGTGTTTCCAGCTGCATGACAACAGTACATTGCTTTTACAGTATTCACTCTCCATAACATCTGTGCGGCATCTTTTGTAACTGCGTGATGCTGTCATGTGGTACAGTGCTTACGTTTATGTTCTGCTCCAAACCACGTGTGTGTATTTGTGTGTGTGTGTGTGTGTGTGTGTGTGTGTGTGTGTGTGTGTGTGTATCTATATATATATATATATATATATATATATATATATATATATATATATATATATATATATATGTATATATATATATATATATATATATATATATATATATATATAAAAATGTATATTGTATATAGATATGTATGTTGGGATGTTGGGATTATCACTCTTGACCCTGCTGCATTGTCTGTACATGAGCACCATGGATGTATGTACATCTGCTATGGCTCTGTGATAGTGCACATATTGTGTGCTGTAGTGATCGTGGATTATACATGTGTAGTGACCCGTTATTGTGTTGCTGGGTATTACACGGACATTGGAAACAATGTTAGTGCAGCACCTTTGACTGGTCGTATGCAGATCTCGGCAACAGTCAGCAGTGGTTATTACACTGGAGTGTGAGTATGGCTCATATCCGTCTGTAGTAACTGTCAGTTCTATGCACCTCAGGTTAACATTACAGACGCACGTTTATCCACAGGTTGTGGTACAGATCCCAGGACTGTATGTGTAGACATTGACAGGTGCAGGACTGAGTTGTGTTGGATGCATGGAGGGGTGTCCATGGCCAGTAATGGGGATCTCTACAGCCTGGCAGGTATGGTCTGTGACTGTCCCACAACCTCCTGTATATGGCTGACACATGCTGTACCTGTGTATATGCAGACACACACACTTACCACAAACAGCTGCGGCTATCACACACACACACACGCAACGCACCACCATTGGGCCATGCAATAACCGTTGTCCCTCACACACACACACCTACGTGTACATGGGATGGCTCTATGACAGCTCTGGACATGTTAACACCACACCCTGTGCATATGATGTCACCTGTGCCACCACCTGTGATGTGTAACATTGATGCAGGATCTGACTAACCTGGTGCTGCTGCACACGGTGGCTTTATTCCACTATATTGATGTTAGCATGCTGTTAACACACAGTGTGTTACTTCCAGGTGTACTTCAGCAGGCATGATGCATTGCAGCTATGACAATCACTGTAGCATAGTTTACAGCACTATTACTTCTGATGATCTAGTCTCCATCCATGTACCATTTCACTGATGTGTGTAGTATTGGCAGCATGCGTGTCTGTGTGTGCAGCATGTGTGTGATGTGTGTAGTACACATGTATACATGCTTACAAATGCATACACGACATTACACGGGCTTCACCATTTGTACACTAGCTTACTCGTTCTTCCACACAAGCACACAGGCTAACACGCGTGCACACATGCTTACTCGGGCTTACTGGCACGCACGGGTGCAGACACACTGTGGGCAGGTTTGCAGGTCACATTGGTGGTATTCATGGTGTACACCGTCAGTCTCCTGACGTTCCCTAGGATAGCTCATGACACATCTCTTCCACTGAGTACTGACAGCACACATGTGACACTGCTCCGGTGAGGTTACAGTGTTTTGTACATACACACTCATGTTGTCACCTATCTTCTACTCTAATAGACCCCTTAACCTACACTACACGGTAGAGGCTTGGCCCATACGGCACGACATGTTGTGATTCACTATCCTCAGCCTCACTTGCCTCACATTGCCTACAAATGCTTCGTTACATCTCTGACAGAGCGCTTCCACACATAAGTACCAGTACGCAGTAGCCATGTTGTCTCCAGCTTGCCATTCATCTGCATGGCATACTAACATCTAACTAAACCTACATTTTGTATGTATATTATCCATATGTCTTGTTTTGAAGTGCAGCCCGTTCCCATGGCACTACGCTATGCTTCCACACCAGGGATCGGGGGAGGACAACTACTGGTTCATTGATATCCAATGGACAAAGCCACCACTGGCCTTGGACTTGGACATTGGCATGCTTCTTCGACTGTATTCATACTGCATTTGCAGCTGTCATTGCTCCATTTAGCAACATGCAAAACATTAGTCGCATAACATCCGGGTACATTTCTGCACATAACTCTGCTCTTGCACGGACAGCTTACTGTTTCATGTATCGCGTAAATTACTGTGTGTCACAAAATGTCCAAAAAAAAGAAAAAATGTCCTGAGATTTTTAGGACAAACAAAATTTTATAATATTTTATGTCATAGTTGCATAAAACAGTTATTCTGTATCTGACTAAATAACATAGAAAAAGAATAATAAGGAACTAAAATGCAAACAAGAATAGACTTTTATTCAGGCAAAAAAAAAGAAGTTCTGTCCTTTGTACAGGTGGGTATGTTTTGCCCCCCAAATCTGATGTTTGTAGCACACAAATGTCCCACTTTGGGCATTTGGAAAGGTGGCAACCCTATACATCATTTGCATAGCTTACACATACAAATGGGATATGTTGCAAATCCCAACATTGTCCGTGCAATGTTCATGTTACGGGCGGTCTTGCACACCCCTGCAGGTGTTTGCTGAATAGCCTGGCAGTCATCTTTCCTTGCTGTACTCTCACTCAATCCATACACGCCTGAGGCTTCATGTATCATGGCCTAGGCTTTGCTGTGTGCTATGTCTATTTGTGGTGTATGCATGGCTGTGGGTATGTCCCACTGTCATCACTGGTAAAGGTGACACCCTATAGGTACTTCCTGTGGACTGCTGTGTCATTTGACATGGCAGCACATACCTGCGGATGAACTTCCTACTGCAGCGCTTTTCATACCTTCTGAGTTATCTTGCAGTCGATAATGCTGTTTCCTCAGACATGTATCTGTTTTAGATCATACCTATCAACCTCCTAGTGCAAAACATCTGTACAAAGCCTAAGATGATGGGGGGACAGATAGGGGCAGATTCTACATATTGCTCTTACAAATGTAGATAGTTGACAGTATTATAGGTTTTGCATTAGTATGACCTTTCTGAGGGATTTGGGGTCTTAAACACATATGTTTATCATTATTTAATGATGTCAGTTCTCAGGTATTTGGCAGACAGGTACAGATTGTGAGAGGAACACACCACACATATGAGGCATACATCTGCACATTTGTACAGTTGCGAGGTATGTTTCTGATACTGGACACCAATTTCCTTACGCCAATACACACAATACATGACGCCATCACAGGCCAGTTACCATTACATTCCTATTGCAGGACACACCCACCCACTGGGTTATATTCCTCACACAGGCCAACAGGTGCTTATCCACACTAATTATTCCATCATGTACCTTATGTGTATGCCGGTATTTGCGCTTTCCATCAGTGGCAGAGCTCACGTACGAGTATGGGGGACTGGACACTGTATCGGTGACACTGCATGACACCCTGAGGGACACATGTCTTTTGAGTCTATTAATCTTCCACATTGACTTTCACAGGCCATACATTGTAATTCACATTTGTGGACAAACATGCTTATGACTTGTACATGTTTTGTCATTTGTCCTGATGTCTTTCTTCTCACCTGTCCACCTAGTATCACTAGTTCTGTACATTTCATTAGGACGGGTTACCTTCATACCTCTCACCTGTATACATTATGGGTATACGTCCTGGGGTTTGACCTATGATTCTGTTACATCTGTCATGATAATGTGCCTTTCTGGTAGATTGCTGGCAAGCCATGACAGACTGTGCGGTTAGGTAATCATGACTGACATTTCTATTTCATGATTATTAACTCTTATAACATTCGTATTCCTGACTACGCAATTATTCTATCAACGGTCTGACTTTGTCTGAGGTATATTTAATATAGTCCCTATTTGTCTGTCGTGTACTATGCCTTAGTCCAGCTGTCTTATTCTGACATTCTGGCAGGTATGGTTACCATCTTGGTCGTACGCTTGTCCATCCATGATAATCACCTACATGACACTGATATAGGTCCCTATGTCTTCACCCAATGGTTTACACAATATCCAGTAGATGGGTTGCACCTTTTTGGAGAATGTAGGCGTGTGCTATACCCACATAGGTATATTGATCACTCCCATGGGGCGTACCTAATAGATCTGTGCCAACCAACACCTTGGCCCAATTCTGCATACCCATGATTCCCATACCTGACACACCTCCACAGTACCCATTAGACATGTTTAATGTGAGTGATAATAAAGTGTGAAGACACTTCCGAGCACTCCCCACTCTGCGGATATCAGCTCATACGTCATACATTCAATTGACCCATGTGTTATTACCCTTGCACCTGCTACTGTTGCATGTACACCTATATCATAGTTGCAGGTGTGACTTCTTTTGCATCAATGACGGTTGGCACTTCATACAGGATCAATTTTTGGGGTCCTGCAAAGGACACCTATATTCATGTTTAACGTGTAGAAGTTGCAGGCCCTGTCACACTGGTACTTTCTGGGCAATGGTTTGGAAACCATCGGTGTATTCTCCTTTCATGCATGTCTGTCTGTCTATCCATATTAACTATACCGTGACATATTTATGTACATGTGTTATATGTACAGGGACATATGTTTGTTGTGTATATATCTATTCATGTATCGTGTGTGTATAGATTTATATATGTACATATATACATATGTCTGTACATTCCTCATCTCGTAATTTGCTTTGTATTATGTCTGGGGATATATGTGTATATATATCTCCATATCATACCTTTCAACTGTACAGATTTCCGCTGCATGTACAGCTGTTTGCCTCTTATCTTTGGTCCGTTTTTCATAACATTGTGTCTATCTGGCAAGTTAGTGGCATATCATTAAAGACTGATGTTGGTAAATAATGACAAACATTTCAGGTTACGACTTCATACCCTTCAGAGAATCCATGCTAGTGACACACCTGTTATTCTATCCACTTTCTATGTTTGTTAGGGCAATATCTGGGGATTTTCCCTATTTGTATCAGTTGTTGTCATGGCTTTGTCTGGTTTCGTACTTTACAGGTTTAACAGGTATGAGCCATGTACATCGAAGGTGGGGAAAACACCATTCATTTTCTATTCTGTGAGCGGATTACACACGCACAGGCGCACTTGCATATCCTTATTGTGGGTTACATGTGTGTCATAGATAATTGTGCTTCCGTGAACTTTCATAATTCTGACCGTAACAGTTACATATCTGTATTCCAGTTTACGGACTACTGCGAAACACACGTTCACCTTCACATATTTAAATGTGTGTACTGCACGAACGCTTTCATTACACTTTCAAGTTATATGTGCAGTGGTCGTAGGTCAACCGGGACTGCATTCACGTTGGCCGGATACCGGAACCATTATTCTATTGGTGTTCTCCCTCATTGATATGCATACCCATAGTACTTAGCTACATCAACATACGCCTCACCGATTCACCTACGACACAGGCATCCATTCTCCTGCTGGGAAAAAGGCGGTACTACATATTACACATTCTCTATTGCCTACTGCTGTGGACTACGGCTGCATTGTGAATTACTCCGAGGATATGCAGAACACCAAGGCATATAGTTCAGCCACATACATGTCTTTGATTGTCAGGGTGTTCATGTAGTGATCTGGGTTTAGACTTGTCCACCTGGTGAACGGAACTTCCCTGGCCGAGGTCAAATGTCAGACGAAGCATATGGACAGGGATTATCTCCCTATTTTGAAGTTTTACCTGTGTTTATAGACACAGGTGTTTGGGCACCTGTCAGCAGCTTATTCTGCTGGCATTACATATTATGGGTGGGGTTGTTATAGTCCATAATCCACGGTGAGGGGTGTTCCCATTCACATTTGACTATTACCTGTATGCAGTCGTATGGGGATTATTATTTTTGGACATGAAGTGACTACAGGTATGCAGTTGTACATTACACAAGTGTGAAGGGCTGTTCCTGTAAATATGTACGGACCATACCTCTCAACCTCTTAGAGCACTGAACCTGCACAAAACCTACACGATGGGGGGACAATTAGGGACACATTTTAACAATTGCTCTTACAAGCTAAGAACGTTGATAGAATGCTAGGTTTTGCATTAGCATGACTTTTCTGCAGGTTGTGGAGTCTTATACTCAGGATATTTCTCATTATTTAGTGACGTCAATCCTCAGCTATTTACCACACTGGTGCAGATTGTCGGAGGCACACACCAACTCTATGGGGCGAACCTGTGGTCATTCTTACGGTTGCCACCTTTTCGACTGCCCAGAGTGGGACATGTTCTGTAGACATGTCAGATTTTCCAGGACAAAACATACCTACAGCCATGCATAGTACTGAACTTTAACCTTTTTTGTGCATATAATAGCTTATTCTAGTAACATTTGAATTGCTTATGCTACTTCTCATAACATATTGAGGATTCATATATAAAATAACCGTTTTATGAGACTATTAAAGTAAATTAGGAAATAAACTCTCAGGACATTTGCTATGTCTTGACTTTTTTCACAGGACACAACTGCCTACAGAAGGATTGTTACTCGCAAAATGGGGCAGGTGGTGACCCTTGTCATTCTGTGAATATCCGGAATGTTGAGTGGTATGGCACGGACCTCTGTAATACGCTGTTGTGTTCTGGCACAGCAGAAGCTCAGCATTAAAGACTGCAGTCGGAACGTGCTGACAGACAGTTGGGTTTCAGACTTCATACTCCAGACATTAATGCCAATGTGCAAACTGTTATTCTATCAAATTCTATGTTTCTAAGAGATATGTTTACAGATTGTCCCTGATTTTGGACCTTTGTCTCACTTATATTCACGGCTCTGTCCAGATATCTTGCTCACACAGGTTGACAGGTATGGTCAGTTATGACTGCACACAGTCAGTGTCCCTCACACTTGATCAGGGTTGACCTGTTTACGTAGTGTCTTCCTCGCCCTCATGCTGTTTTCCACTTTGCAAATGTGTGCATTATATTCTCCCTCCTATTCGTGTCTGGACACGTGCGTCACGGGAAGGTATTTTATCCTGGGTGGTAGGTTATGCATGCCCACTTTGGGCTGGACTGTGTCATGGACCTCCACTGCACATTCTGACTTGTGTCCAGATATCTACTGGATTGGACATCATGTTGTCATACCCATTTTACTATTTACACAAGTTGGTCATCCCGTGAGGGATATCCCAAAAATTGGTCAAAACCAAAACAAGTTAGATAATGAAGATTTTTGTGGCTGCACGAAAATGTGCAGAGGGTTTTACCTGCAGGGGATACATGGTTTGCAATCCTGACACTGCCTAGGGTGACAATACCTACTACATATGCGTATTGGTCACTGTAGCTGTTTCTGCAACAAACCAGTGGACCAAGTACGGCTGGATTTGGTGGACGTTCTGGTATGGTGGCAGGTTGTGTGTTGTGGAGGGTATGCTGGGTAGGCTATTATGCATCCAGGTGTGTTGCATTTGTTATGGCCAGTTCCATCAGGACCCATCTGTGGGTATGTGATGGTGCCGTATCTATACATTTGTCTCGCATATTTCCATATTCATATGTTTGTGGGATTGTGTTCTACACTATGGCCTGTCTGCTTGTCTTGCAGCTGTTTCTACATGAGGTTGTGTTTTTTTCCACTTCACCTGCTGCCCCCTCATACACCTCCGGTTCACCTTTTCTGCATATGACACAAGTATCGCCTTTGAGGAATTTACCATTAAACACACACCCCTCACACGCTAATTACTCACACCCCATAGAGCACTACTTTGGTTGTTGGCCCATGACATGGCCAGAGTTACACATTGACTACCCTACATGTGTCAGGTACCTTTACGGTTGTGTGGACTACCCTGCCATGTTTGCTTTCCACATGCTATACCTCACACACATAGGTACACGCCCTTACTTCTTCATTACTTGGTTGGTGTATCCGGGTACTACCCATTCGACTGTGTCACATACACATTCGGATTAAACAGCTGACTTCCGGATTTTTCCAGCCTGTTATACTCATTGGTAGGATGGCATCTTTTCCTATGTCCAAGCTATTCCTTTCACATGTCCGACCATTGTGGACATTGCCTCCTCACAGTCAATGGTTGTGTTTCCACCTTTTCAATTGGCCACGGTGTGACATAGGGTTACCACCTGTCCCACTTTGCGAGGGGCAGTCCCTCTTTGGGCAGTTGTGTCCTGACATGTAATTGTCAACACGGCAAATGTCCTGAGATTTTAGGACAAACATATTTCTTATATTTTATGTGATAGTTGCATGAAACAGTTAATTCTGCATCTGAAATACCTGACTGTTATGAGAAACAGAATAAGCAACTAAAATGCTACAGGAATACACTTTTCTGTAGGCAAAACAGTTATGTTCTGTCCTTTGTACTGGCCGTGGGTATGTGTCGGCCTGTACAGTCTGATGTCTGTACCAAACATGTCCCACTTTGGCCATTTGTAAGGGTGGCAACCCTACTGTGACAGTTGCGGTGAACACAGCATATTTTACAGGCCAACACATACCCACGGTCAGTTCGGCAGATAGAACTTACAATTCTTGCCTATATCTAAGCTTATTCTTGTAGCATTTTGGTATCTTATTCTGTTTGTTATGACATTTATGTATTATATGTCCAGTGAAATATGTCTAATGCAACTATTGCATGACATCTACGGAGGAATTATGTCCTATATTCTCTGGACATTTGCCAGTTTTACATGTTTGTGTCAGGACACATCTGCCCACAGAGGGACTGTCGCAAAGTGGGACAGGTGGTAATCTTGGTCGATGGTACGGATCATACTGTTCCTTTCGGCCTACATGTGTCCGTGTTGTTATGGCTCGTTTATATGCTCCTTCTGTTTCGTTTACATGCGTATGATATTTCCTATCACATTTGGTATGTGAAATACGGACATACCTTTTGTATGTGACTATTACATGTCTTGTGGGATATGATTCAGACATACGGTCACTACCTATATCTACATTTCTCCTCGTGTATTTTGTTATGGACACATCTGCACAGCTATGTTCCCTCCCTCAAATTATGGGTCGGCTGGTGACCCTCTCCATTGGACTGGACGTACCTACTGGCGGCGCGCTAACATCTGATACGTTTCACTTCCACATGGTATAGCTATCAACACTACATTGGACTACAGGCACACGGTTTTCCAGTCATTTGTTCATGGGTAGGGACCCGTTATTCCCTACTGTGCATTTGTGTTTGACTCTTCATTTTCTGTTTGCAGGGACTCTGCTTTGCATACGTTTCAGTCTCCATGGACACTGATAGGTATGATTACTATTGCTGGCGGAATATAATATTCAGCAGTTTAGGTTGCTCCTCGAAAGCCGACATTGACACGCCTCCCTGCACAACTTCAATACGCCCCTTGCACTCGCGCACCTTTCCTATGCACGTGGCTGTGGTGGCTGCGCACCTTCATTAATATGCATATGGTGCATCTACTCCACATCTACGCCGCATGGCCAGCGCAAGCCTTACGCCGGACTTGCGCCGAGCTTCATGAATCTGGGGGACACTGTCTCATAAAATAAAATGAAAATATTCTTTTTGGCGACTCTTCCATGTATTATGACTTAGTGTGCATTACTGTTTTTATAGGTTCCTACTTTCTTACAGACTTATTAGGCAACTGATCTGTGAGGTTCTTAAGAAACCCATCTTTACACTCCCATTGTAGCTTTTAGCCCTTACATTTTCAAAACAAATAATACAGAGAGGGACCAAGCAAGGATATTTTGGGACACTGGTACTAAACCGGATATGAATCTGGAGTCACCAAGCCATTCATTCAAATTACTTTTAAGTACATTAAGAGAAGTACTTTGCTTTATATGGAGTGGAACACAATTCCATAGAGTAGAATTCTCTCTAATACAAACCTATCCCTCAAAAGTACTCTATTACTTTTGCAAAAGAGATTGAGATGCCTTATGATACCATTGGACTTGCAAATCTGTGATTTGTCCGACAGAATAGGGGCTGCTTAAGCTCCATATATATGAGACAGAAGTTGTCTTTCAATAGGCTGTGTGATAATGAGAAGAGGGACAAAGCTTGGAAACAACCTGCATAGTTTTTTTATAATTTTAGCTTTTATTTTTTAGTGTGAAAACATTGTGATCATTCCATTTGTGACTAGTGTATGGCAGGTACATATCAGAGGCATATTATACTCAAAGTTCAGCCCAATGAGTACTGAGTACAATCCACTGAGTATATCCATGGATCTGGACACAGGACTTCTTTACAGTAATGGATATGTGGTGATCAAAAGACAGTTCATTGTCCACATAGGTTCTCAGGTCCCTAACTACGGGATCAATTTTAGGGGTGTGTTATCAATGTTATTGTCTCAAGGGGAGTCATGTTTGCTAAAGGATATGATTATACATGTCTTTTCATTTAGCTTTAGTCCATTGTTTTGATATCACTTATTTGTTCATGACATGCCCTTCTGAGGAATTATGGTATCCTCTGGAAAGTTTATGATGGCATCAGGTTTATAGTTATCTGCAAACTTGGTCAGCCACAAACCCTTAATAATAACTCTGACCTCCATGAAGTTAATGCAAAAGAGTAGTGGTCCATGGACAGAATCCTGAGATACACAGTTAATAAACGGTCTCAAGAATGTGGTGCAATCACCCATTCTAACTTAAGGAGTTCTAATTGTAATACAATTTGCGATCCATTAAGTTGCATAAATACTTACACTGAACTAAGAGAGTTTATCTAGTGCATGTGAGTGTGGGTTGGTGAACATCTTTGTGAGGTCTAGATATGCAGTGTGTACTATTTATAAATAGCTTCAGTAACTTCTTAAAGAGACAAACTAGGTTAAGTAGGTGGTACAAGCCCTTCATAAATCAGAAGTAGATTGGGTTGAGTGACTGTAGGTTACTTATATATTTATTTATTAATTCCATAACAATCTTTTCCATAGCCTTACAGATAAGACTGGACAAGTTTATGAGTCTATAATTACTCAGGTCAGCTGAAGCCTTACCCTTGCGCAAATATTTATTTTTTTGACATTCTGTCATATGGATATGAACCAATTTGTTATCAGTGATATATATGACTTCTCCTGAACATATAGCTATGCTTCATGATCTGCCAGATGTATGAATCATATGCAATGCCAAAGTGGCCGATAGAGATACAAGTGAAAGTACCATTGACATGGACCACAATTTGTCAGATGATGATGACTTTATACTTGTAAAAGGGATAATTGTACCTCTTGGGATGTGTTGGTGTGAGATGAAATATATGGAGCTAAATACAGAGAGCATACTGATGGTTCTGTGAAAGTCCTCCATGGCGGAATGATATTCTTGATGTGTCAGTGCATTCCACCACAAAGTAGGGCATTGCATATCCTAACCAAAGAGGATTCTCATATTCCCAGAGTGTTTCCAGATGGCCATTGGCAGTTATATACAATAATCTATAATGGCATGACCTATCTGTAACCACTATGCAGTGTCATGGAGACTGCATTTTTTATATCCTTACCTACTTTGTACCTTTTCAGGATCACTAGCTAATGAGACATTGGTGAACAGTTTGTGGTTGTTTTTGCCATTTTGTGCATGTTTGCCTTCTGCAGTCATGCTTGTTTTCCTGTCACTGACCACCATTTAGGACTGCAGTAAGTACATCAAATTCTAGAATAGTTAATAGACATTTTTTTTTTGTGATGTAGCTATCTTTCCATGCCACCCTGTAGTACATTATTTTTCGAGCTTTTCTTATCTACCTCTCCTTTTAGAGTGGCTTGATACTTCTAATTATTTGTTTTGTGAACCTTTAGATGACAGAAGTCTAGTTTATTTGTTTTAGTTATTTGACATTTGCTGACCAGAAAAGTCTGACTAGGATATAGCCTATTTTCAGCAGAGTCCAAGGGAGAAGCACTTCAGACTATGTCTTTGGAAAGTGGGAGGAAACCAGAGTACCCAGAGGAACCCCAAGCAAATACAGGGAGCACATGCAGACTCCACACAAAAGGCACTCAAGCCAATAGCCGAATCAGAGAACCTCTTGCTGTGAGGCAACAATGTTAACCACTGTACCACTGTGCCTTAGCAATTGCTGATTGCAGTTCTGTTGAATCAAACTAATCACCATCAATGCATTGAAATCATTCTTGTTAATATGTTTGCTGTATAGTTGCTAACTCTCTGTCTCTCTCTCTCTCTCTCTCTCTCTCTCTCTCTCTATATATATATATATATATATATATATATATATAAAATACACATATATATATATATATATATATATATATCTACACACACACACACACACACACACACACACACACACACACACACACACACACACACACACACACACACACACACACACACACACACACATATATATAATAAGAAATACACCCAATGTCAACATGATAAACAGTGATGTCTTTGTCTTGAGAATGCAGACACTGACAGCCAACTACACATGCACCAAGAAATAGCCTCCGTGCATGCAAAAATCAAAAACAAAACAACATATAAAAACATAATTATTTATATATATATAATAAGACAGAGATCCCACAAACATGAGGTAAGGGCATACTCCCCAACATTGTGAATTATTTGGTCTGGGATACTTGTCAAGCAGCAGCTTAATTGATCATAAACAGTCATCTAAAAAGCTTTTGGCCAAACACATATATTTTGCTCCTTATATGGAAATATCTATCTATCTATCTATCTATCTATCTATCTATCTATCTATCTATCTATCTATCTATGGGTCTATGTCAGAAGTATGTTCATCTTTCTGAAAAGTTGGGAAAAATAAAACAAAACAACACACCCCCACACCTCCTACAAATTATATATGCAGACTCAGAGATCGGACCATAGTGGGGAAAGGGTTAAATTCCCTGATCCACACTGTACCGCAATCTCCATACAAATGCTTTGGCTTTTCAGAAAGTTGAACCTATGGTCTCGACCATATGAAGTTCAACTTTTCAGAGAGTCGATCATCTGAAGTGGATCTATATATATATATATATATATATATATATATATATATATATATATATATAAAATATACGTATATGTATATATATATATATATATATATATATATATATATATATATATTCTAGATAATATAAGATACGTATATGTATATATATATATATATATATAATATAAGATACGTATATGTATATATATATATATATATATATATATATATATATATATATATATATATATATATATATATATTTATATATATGGAGCAAAATGGGATTTTACCCAGCCAGACTTTCCCAGTAAATGCTAACTATATATATATATATATATATATATATATATATATATATATATGGATCTACCTATAAATGTCAAATGTCTAGTTGAACTCATTTGCCTGAAACTTTACAAGATTGGGTCCCATAATATCAAACATATAAAAGCAAACATTAACTTTCTATTCCTAAATGTTTTGTAACAGTTATACGGTATGCAGTTAAATACTGTGCGGTCCCTTTAAGGGTTTGTATTAAGGACATAAAAAGATTATGGCGGAAGTAATGTTGAAGCTGTTGGTTTCACTGAAGATGTGTTTGGAAGTTTAAACTTTAAAATAGAAAAAGAAGTAGAAGTAATTGACAGGTATGTTTTGGATCTAGAACAGACTATTAACACAAATTATAAGTACATACTGGTAAATGCAGAGTGTATCCATAGTTTACCCTTTTCTTCAATGTAGTGCAATCTAGGAGATGTTGTATTAAATTTGTGGAGGGTATGGGGGGTGCAAACCCCCTGAAAAAACTTAGGCATGAAACAATAGTTGTAGTTTTGAATTTGTGCAGAGTAGTAAGGTACTGTTTGCTTTTCGATGTTCAATATTATGGGACTCGGTCTTATAACATTTCAGGCAATTGAGTTTTCTTGTTTGTGGCATTCGTATTTTGTAGTTCAATCAAATGGACATTCAACACTTAAAAGGAGTTCCATATATATATATATATATATATATATATATATATATATATATATATATATATATATATATATATATATATATATATATATATATATATATATATATATATATATATATATATATATATTATATACATACACACACATATACATGCACACACAAACACACACACACACACACACACACACACACACACACACACACACACACACACACACACACACACACATATATATATATATATATATATATATATATATATATATATATATATATATATATATATTGGTCTACTTTACATACCCAAAAATTCACATAACCGAAGGCCATATAACCGAGCCAAGAAATCTGAAACTTCACATGAAGGAATGATCACAAAATCGAACAGTTTCCCAGGGTAAGCAACCACTGGGCCAAAAACACACGGAGACCACACAGCACCATTGACAACCTACTCATAGCCCCCCACACACCCCAATGTGGAGAGCTGCAGCCCCACCTCCCAACTAAATATATCAACTCCAGGATCACACTACAGTGGGGAAAAGGGTAAATCTCCCCTTGCTGGCCCTGTGGTTACTTACCTGGGGAAACAGTTTGGCTTTATGTTCATTCATTCATGTGAAGTTTTGATGTTCTCATCTCGGTTCGATCCCAGAAATTCCTGTCAAAACTGTCTTAATGGAGAGATGCAGTCTTCTACTCTCTTTTCCCCAAGACAGTTTTTCTGTTGTGTAGCACAAAAGAGTTGTGACAAGATCTGGAAAAATTGCAAGAGAAAAAACATGATTATACTGGGATACTTGACTACTTCTTGGCAAAGTGTGGACGTCTTGTTAATTCTTATCTAAGTTTTTTGTTCTTTGGCTGTCAAATATGATGCAAATAGATCTGAATATCATTTGCCTACCCTTATATTTAATTGTTAGAAAGCAGCTCTATTTTTGTACTGTGTTCTTTTCAGCTGTCCCTTCACCTTGTTCCAAAGAACGGAGAATGATGCATCACCCATTAAAACCATATCATTTCCTTCATTCCCTTCAGACAGTTTAGACCCGTTCTTGGATTTTGTTAGCCCGGAGTAGCATACTGGCATCCCAGTAATGTAGAAGGAAGGAAGTCACTTTGCCAGACACTAAACAGATCTCAAGATCAGCTACCTATAATGATGACCAGATTTCATCCTAATATGAGGGATGAAAGTTTAGACATCTGGGATAATGCCACCTAAATACACCTCATAAATATTTCAGTTTATCAAAATGGAATCATAATTACTGCTTATATTCACAGAACAAGTAGATGTTTATGCACAGTGCATTAAGTATCTCATTCCTTACAGTGGAGCTCAGAAAGTTTACACCGTAACTTTCAACAGGCAGTGCCTAAACTTTTTGATAGATTCAAATTATGTTCTCACATTTCAAACAAATGTTCATATCTCTGGAACCTTAAGGGATACTAAATAAGTGTAAATGGCAAACATTTCAGTACAAATTCTCCTTTAGGTTCTATGTTTTAAACTGGATTTTATAAGTCACATTAAACAGATTACCTATGAAGTTTGTAATATTTTATTAACAACTTACAATATCTCAGCAACTTCTCCAGTTACACACATACTAATAGCAGCATTCTGTTTATCCAGCTGAGACTTTTCATATGAGATTAATTAATTCTGTCTGTGCTACTTGGCTGTCGAGATATTTAGAAAAACATGAAATGTGTAACAATATAAATAAATGTTATATGAAAAACACAGGTCAGATAGTGCAGCTGTACCTGACATTGTGTAAGCTTTAAGGTGAAATATTTTAATACTTTGTATGCACAGTGGTTTTGGAATTATTAAGGCTAATATGTACAAGCAATATGTGACACTTAGAGGTGTTAGCAGGATGTAAATGCCAAAACAACTGGAGTTGTCACTTGGCTGTAATGAGTTAAAACATACGCTTCATTCATGTTAAATGCATATAATAAAATAAGATGTGTTTTATTTTTAATCAGGTAATTTTCAGCAACATAGATTTAAAATCCACATAAGAGGGAAAGCTTGTGTGCTTGAAGAAAGACATTTTTACAAATCTTGCTGAGATGCTTATGTACATTTCATAATAATTAAATTATACATGCAGTGCACCTTGATACATTACTAGGCATATTTTGTTTGTTTCTTTTCTAGCTACCTCACAGTGTGAACACTAGCTGTAGATGATAGTCAGTGTTAAAGTGACACCACAACCCCTTGTGACAAATGGAAAAAAGGGGTTGTTGATGAATGGATGGATGGATGGATGGATGGATGGATGGATGGATGGATGGATGGATGGATGGATGGATGGATGGATGGATAGATGGATGGATGGATGGATTTCTTATGACACAAACATCCAAATCACACAAAAATCATGTCATTTTGTGCAGAAATCATTTTTATGTTCATTTTGTTGAATCCATGTTTACTGATGGGCATTTACTTAAAATGAAAACTATTATTGCTTTTATCATAATCTGCTAGTTAAACTGACTTTATTTAAACAATTACACAGTACTTCCCATGCTATTTTTACAATATGGAGGAACTTGTTTCCTGAATTTATTCTTTACCATAGCAGAATACATATTTTGCATGTTTTTACCCCACCTAACTGTTGATCATTAGGAGACCCCTGGCCAGTTTGGCCTTTTGGATCCTCTTCACTAGACAGTTGGTTAACCAGTAGTGGCTTTCAATTAATCAGCCATCAGGGGTTATTTGAATTTTGTTTTCTTTCCCCCTGGCCTTAGCTCTGTACAACTGGCTAAGTATTTAGGAGGGTTATGTAATGGCTATTCTCAGAGGACATCACCTTACTTCGACAAGGAGTATTCTCTACAGGCAGCCCTGCCTCCTCCCCTGGAGCATGAGTGGTGTTGTTCCCTGCCTTCAACAAAGAGAATACACAACCCAGTGTGCCCCTGAGTAAACATAAACTCTTCACATCTCTTTATCCCTCTACCACGTGGTATGGCTCCAATGATGTCAAAGCCACTTATTAAACTCTCATTTGCCTGTATTAATTTAAAGGCTCCATCTGTCAGCACCACAGAGCAAGGCAGCATAGTGGAATCTTGATGGACATAAAAATCTCAGATAAAACTGAGCTAAAAATAAGTTTCTCTTTTAATGTTTGAATCTTACATAGTTAATTAGATGACTATATATATAGTTAATTGTAAATCTTATATCAACATTTTTCAGAAGAATTCACATTATATAATACTGGTGGGAAAATAATAACATGCTTCTGTGGTTTGACAATAGAAGGATATTAATTAGATTTAGGAAGTATATTATTCCATGACATTGTATAGCAACAGTAATTTGTGTCTGTTTATTTATTTCCACAGAAAACAAATGTTTCTTTTCAAACAATAGTAACTAAATAGTCTTTGCTACACAGATAACAAAACAATGACTTCTGTTTCAACATAAATATCTGCAAATATCCAATTTAAATCACTGAGGTACTGCAATCTGCTTGGCCTTTTTATCTTACTGGATTAGTGACCCATTCTATAACATCACTATCTAAACATGAACAGTGAATACAGCCTAATCTTTATTTTCCATTCTCTGATACGCAAATACTGAAAAAAAAAGAATCCTTGAAAGAGGGCATTCACAACATGTCATCATCCCATTAATATGCCTTGCAGCTTGCAAAGTCAGTGTGCTAGATTATTACTTGACAGTATGAAACAACACAGACTCTTTTTCCCTAACAGATATATGAATGATCAGTGTTTTCCAATATATCCTACTCTGTTTGCTTAAAAATGTATTACTGAAGTGGAGCAGTTCTGCAGATAACAGAGTTTTCATGTTTCAACTACCATGATGTCTCTTGGTTATATAAGGACAGAAAGATAATCTGCATAAATGTATATCATATCTGTATATGTATCTGTATCTCTATCTATATCTATATCTATATTTATATCTCTATGCATCTATATCATAACATTGAACTGACTTCTCCCCGCACCTCATATACCCACTGCATATTATATACAGCAGTTCTGACAACACAACAGATTGGAGTAAGGGGAAATACTGGACTGCAGAAAATACAAGCATTTAGGGGAGAAGCTAGATGGATGCTTTAAATTTCAATATTCTTAACATTTGAGTTTTTGGTCTGTTGATATTGTGACACAGACCGGGCAGCCACGGTGGTGCAGTGGTTAGCATTGTCGCCTCACAGCAAGAGGTTCTCTGGTTCGATCCTCAGCTGGGGTGCCTTCTGTGTGGAGTCTGCATGTCCTCCCTGTGGTCATGTGGATTTCCTCCAGGTGCTCTGGTTTCCTCCCAAATCCCAAAGACATGCTGCAGGTGGATTGGACACTCTAAATTGGCCCTAGATGTGAGTGCATGTGTGTGTGTGCCTTCTGTGGAAGGTTGGGTGCTGGGCTGGCAACTCAACACTGTAAAACTCCACTGCCACTCATGAGCGGACAGGTGATCCACTGTGGCGACCCCTAACTGGGAAAAAGCTGGAAGAAGATATTGTGGATGTTGTTACACAGACCCATATACATATCTATCTATCTTTCTATGTGTGTGTGTGTGTGTGTGTGTGTCTCTCTCTCTCTCTCTGTATATATATATATATATATATGTATATATATATATATATATATATATATATATATATATGTATATATATATATATATATATATATAGGGATCTACTTTGAAACATCTAAAACCCATAACATCTAATTTCATAACATTGAGACCAGAACATCTAAAACCCACAACATTGAATTTTATAACATCTAACACTACATATCACAAGAAAATAACATCCCCTCCACATATAACAACACCAAACTACCAAACACACTTTTTACTACATTTCTGCAGGGGCACAAGCCTCCTGCACCCCCCCATGTGGGGGGCTCTGCCTCCACACCCCCCATAAATTAAATATACCAACTCCAAGATCGCACTACAGTGGAAAAAAAGTTAATTTCCTAACCCCACTGTATCAAGCCCCTCTGCAGAAACATAGTAAAAAGTGCATTTGGTAGTTTGGTGTCATTATTTGTCATTATATGTGGAGGGGATGTTATTTTCATGTGATTTGTACAGTTAGATGTCATGAAATTCAATGTTATGGGTTTTAGATGTTTTGGGTTTTAGATGTTCTGGTCTCAGTGTTATGAAATTAGATGTTATGGGTTTTAGATGTTTTGAAGGGGACCAGTATATAGATAAGGGTCTACTTCTAAATTTCGAAAGTTTGAAAACTTCTAATTTCTTATGGTCAAGGCCATAAGATCAAAGTTTTGAAACTTTAAACCTTTTAAATGGAGATCGCACGGAATGGTATATTTACTGTTTTCCTCACTGAAGTGTGATCTCGGAGTTGGTATATTTAATATATTTAATTAGCGGGGGGTGTGGGGAGTGAACAATATAAAAAAAAATGTTTTTTGTTTTTATTTGTTTTTTATATATACATACATTTTGAAGTTTTAAAACCTTCGATCTTATGGTCTCGACCATAAAAAATTTGAAGTTTTGAAACTTTGAAATTTAGAAGTAGACATATATATATATATATATATATATATATATATATATATATATATATATATATATATATATATATATATATATATATATATATATATGTGTGTGTGTGTGTGTGTGTGTGTGTGTGTGTGTGTGTGTGTGTGTATGTGTGTGTGTGTGTGTATCTGTATATAACAGATAAGCTATAGACAGAGTATGTTGCTGTATGTCTGAATCATGTGATTAGTTTATTTAAGATATAACATGCTGAAGTTGTTTTCAGTGAGAAGCTAATCACCAGTAGCTAAATTACAGATTATCATGAAACACAATATTTTTATAGCAACAGATTTTGTTGTGATTTGCTCTTTAGCACCCTACATAGAAGTAATTTTAAGTAGAGTAGCTAACAATAAATATTATAATGTGCCACACTCAGCATCTGAATTTAATGTGTTTAACAAACAAAGAAGTGAATATTGCTACAGAAAGCTTAAGTGAAAGTCTCTTTCCTTTAAACTTCAGAAACATTAATACCAGTACGTAAGCATATCATCTTCATTCCCGTATTCCATTTATGTATAACAGTAAAAGACAGCTAAATACATGGCATGAGTTGTACTGATTTCTCTGAGCAAGTCTTTCAATGTGTTTTGTATGCTTCATTATATACATTGCATAATATCAATATAAAAGTGATAATAAATGTGAAATGTTTTCAAGAAATCACAGTGAATGACTCATAGACTACAGAATGATTATTTTTAGTGTGTAGCTGAAATACTTGGCTATGTTTCAGTTTGCCATGATGGGATGCCACTCTGCACATCTTAACAACAATAAATGTGAAATTCCTGACAAATGAATCTTTTTACAGAGCGGAAGCATCACATTGCTCTCTATATGTGATGTTAAAGGTATGAAGAGAAGTAGTATAGATTATATCATCTTTTATTATTCTTACCTACATCTGCTCTTCATAAAACCACTCTAAAGCTAGCAAAATATACCATACAGTCTGACAGAATGGAGAGGAATAATCAACCAATGTTTGCTTATTTTCTCTGGAAAGTTTGTCGTTGGGGAGTCCCACTACAGTGGAGACACTGAATGATGACTGAAAATTGTGTCTAAAGTTGAGTGCCCTCAAAGTAATTTAAAGGAGAAAAGCTAATAGATACTACCTGGGATTCATGAAGCTCAGAGCAAGGAGGGCATTAGGCTTGCACCGACCATGCGGCATAGAGATGGTGCAGTAGCACCATATGCATATTAATGAAGGTGCACTGCAGCCACATCCACGTGCATAGGAAACGTGCGCGAGTGCATGGGGCATGTCGAAGCGCCACATGGAGGTGTGGACATGTCAGCTGTTTATGTGCAACCTAAAATGCTGAATATTACAGCCTGTCTCCAATAGTAATCACACCTGTCAGTGTCCATGGATACTGAAACATATGCAAAGCATGCAAGACAGTTTTGCAAACACAAAAATAAGAAGCAAACACAAATGCACGTAGCTGAATATTGAGTCCCCATCCCTTGAACAAATGACATTTAAAATCCCGTGCCTGTATTCTATTGCAGTGTTGATAGTTATACCAAGTGGAAGTGAAATGCATCGTGTTAGCGAGCTGCCAATAGCTAAGTCTAGCCCAATGGTCTGGGTTACCACCTGTCCCACATTGTGAGGGACAGTCCCCCTCTGGGCAGTTGTGTCCATACCAAAACCATTATAAATGTAAAATATCCTGCGACCGTAGGACATAATTATGTTCCACATCTCATGTAATAGTCACATACAATAGTTATTTCCATATGTAACACACCTACATGTTACAAGAAATAGAATAAGCAAGTAAACAAAACAGTAGAAGCAGCCAAACTGCTACAACAATAAGCTTACATTTAGGCATAAAACAAAAGTACTATCCGTTGTACTGACCGTGGGTATGTGTTGGCCTGTAAAATCTGATGTGTGTCCCGAATATATCCCATCCTGGCCATATGAAAAGGTGGCAATCCTACCAATGGTCAGAGCATTCGCCCAAAATCTGCCCATTTGTGGTCCAAGGCGTCCTTGTCAGGATGGGCCAAAGATGAACACGTATTACCCGGGTCTACCTACCATGTCATGAAAGATAAGTATTTGCGTGTACCTATGTGCGTGATGTACAGCATGTGGAAGGTGAAAAATTCTAGGGTAGTCCTCACAACAATACAGGTACCAGAGATATGTAGTGTATGTAGTGTATGCAATGTGTTCCCTTGACCGTGCCATGGGCCATCAACCAGAGAAGGGATGGTTGGAGTGTGTGGAATATGGGTGTGGGGGGATGGGTAACGTAATAATTCGCAAAGGGGAGACTGTATTGGATGCACAATAGGTGAACTGGAGGTGTATGAGGGAGCAGTGGATGAATCAGAAAGAAACACAAAGAACAAACATACACATCTGCAATACAACCTGACAGGCCATACTGTAGAACACAATCCCACAAACATATGAATATTAAAATGTGTGATACACATGTATAGAAACGTCACCGGTACATACCAAAATTATGGTCTGGACTGAACTGAGCCATTAAACTACAACACACCTGGATGCATAATTGAATACCCATCATCCCTCTACAGCACACAACCCCCCCCCCCCCATTCCTGAACGTCCACCAAATCCAGTCATACTCAGGCTGCTAGCTTGGTGCAGCCATATCTGCACGTAGTGACCACTACTCATATCTAGCAGGCAGTCTCACCCTAGGCAGTGTCAGGATTGCAAACTATGTATCCCTTGCATGTAAAACCCTATCACATTTTCATAAATCCAAAAAAACTGAAGGTTCTTGTCTTGTTCAATTTTTGGATATCCCTCATGGGATAAGTATCCTGTGTAAACATCAGACTTGGTATCACGACATGATGTTCAGTCCTGTAGACATCTGGACACAAGTTGTATGTGCAGTAGTGGTTCATGAGACTGCTCAGCCTCTAGCCAGCCATGCAGAACCTACTACCTGGGATTAAACACCTGACCATGATGCACAGCTCCCCACATGAATTATCGAGAATATATACTTTACACATTCGCATAGTGGCAGTTGGATATAGGGTGATTAAGGCATTCATGTAAGCAGGGTACCTCCTGTTCCACTTTGTGAGGGACAGTCCCTGTTTGGGTAGGTGTGTCCTGACCAAGAATGATACAATGGCAAATGTCCTGTGATTGTAGGAAATAACTATGTATCATATTTCATGTAACAGTTGCCTAAAACAGTTATTTCTGTATGTAAAATATGTAAATCTTACAAGAAACAGAATAAGCAACTAAACTGCTACAAGAATAAGCTGTTATCAAGGAAAATAAGTAAAGTTCTAAACCCTGTACTGA
>NC_056733.1:445247266-445274766 GCF_019279795.1 Protopterus annectens | reverse complement strand
AGCAGCAGTCAAGTTGCTTATGCTACCTCACATAACATATAGAAGTGTCATATATACAATAACTGTTACATGCAACTATTAGAGAAGCATAGAATATAATATTGTCCTGTAATCAGGACATTTGCTATGTCTAGATTATTTTCACATGACACATACGCCTAATGAGGGACTGTCCCACGCAAAGTGAGACAGGGGTTAATCCTAAAGTCTCATCTTGGCCAATTTAAAAGGTGGCAAACCTACAATAGGTATGCGGTAGCATGACCTGGCAGATGGATGTGGTTCCCAAAACACATTTAATTGTCTGCATTGCAGAGTATCGGTTCCCATGTATCAGCCAGATGGGAGCAGATTGTATGAGGAACACGCATATAATATGATTAACTCACTGGACAGGCCGCCGATTCCGTACAGTCGAATGCCATGCCGTCGCCTAATGGTCAGCCATACCTGATACTGTAGTCATGTAGTCTGATGTAATAGGCATCACAAGGGATCACGTCCACCCAGCGTGAGTGACAAATGCAAGCACCAATGTTGGTGCATGTGCAAATGAGGGAGCGAGCGGGTGTAAGCGTGTTTGGCTACTAGTATGCAAGTATTGCACTGTTAAAGAAATGTGTAGTCTAAACAAGTGTAAGAAGCTGTAACCAGAGGTCAGCAGTGTTTAACACCGTGCAAACCCATGCACAACCACAACCAACTGCTGCAATGTGCCTTACTCACTCCATATCCAATGGCCTTGTTCTGGCCACAAACAAATAACAGTCCTTTGCAAGTGTTGGTAGCAACATCCTGCGCACACAGCTAATGTGAATTACCAATACACCATGGCTAATATACAGACAATAGACAGTACCACACACATACCATACGGCACAGTTACCCAACAGTATAGCAATGTACCGGCAGATATGTCCAGACCACTGGTGTTTGCAGACCTGGCCGTCTTGTGTTTACATGTGTGAGCATGATCAGTATGACTGTTCTGCATGTTGTCGACTGACATTGCCATCATACCTTCATGTGTTTGAGCATGCCCAATATGGTCAACTGTATTGCATGTGTTACATGTCCAGGTAGTCAGTACTGTGGTGCCGACCTCTGCATTATACACTGACAGTTGGCATGCTGTGTCTGCAGGGTATCCGTCGGTCATGTGGCATTGACTGTTGCTACATTTCTGCACAGCGTGGGGGACATCCGACTGTATCCACATTCCTACACAGCACCAGGGGAGGGCACACCTGACTGTTACATGTGTACGTTGGAAGGGGGGCACAGCTGACATTTGTACACTTTTGCTACTACTGTACTGGTATGTCAAATACTCCATTTCAGTGTGTAGACCTACCTATTGTGCTGGCTAGAGGCATTCCAGTGTACTCCAGATCTCAGCTTTAATTACCGACATATTAGATTCAAACGTCCTGGACTTCACAACCTACATATAACTGCCTGGCCTGCTGTAGGTTGTCTGTGTGTGTCTGTAGGGGGGGGGTCATCCATTGGGCATATTCAGAGGCCATAGTACAGCATTTGTCTGTGTTGGTCTACACCTGTCCAGCTGGTTGAGACTTGTGTGGGTTGTATGGACACACATGATGCTCAGCCCATTACCCGCAGTGGGTTAGGACACCCTGTGTACTACTGGCTACTATGGTGACCCCTTTATGTGCTACAGATGTCATGGTGCCACTATGGATGTCTACTGTCCGCTGCCTTAGCATTTGGCCTCCAAATTCCCTTGCATGCTCACATCCATACCATAGCTACAGGTAACAACACATTGTAACACAACTGCCAATTGGTAGGTTGATTGACTTACCTTGAGGGTGTGCCAGACCTGAGGATGGTGCTGGAGGGCTGCCTATGTTGGATGCACACAGTGCACTTCCTATACATGGCTGAGCACTTGTAGTTTCATGTTTGGCATCCCTTTTACTGTCTGTGTGAGTCAGAAAGGGTGACATTCCCTGGGTACCTACTGTGTCAGTGCATATGCTATGCATTGCCTCTTTGCCAAGGCCAGGTCATACTGGGTACGCCTCCTTCTGCCTACTGGGTCCGGCTCAGGTAGTTCCTCCTCTGAGTCACTCTGTGCCTGTACAGGCCTTGGCATTGGTAGGGGGCTGTGTGGCCCTGCCCCATGCTGTTCCTGCTGCAGCTGTTTCCACAGGATCATATTGTGTAGCATAGCACATACCATAACAATTTGGGTGCATGTAGCTGTTGAATACTGCAAGGCTCCACCGGATGTGTCCAGACACAGGAACTGTGACCTGAGCATCCCAAACACACACTCAGTTATATGTCTTGCCTGTGCATGTGCCTCATTATGGCGTAGTTGTTCAGGTGTGTGTGCATTTCTGATGGGTGTCATCAGCCACGACTCTAGTGGGTACCCAGCACCCCCCACTAGGTGACCGTAGTGGATGTCCATATTGGCAAAGCTGTGGTACAGCTACGTCAGATGCCATGTATCGGAATCGTCATAGCTTCCAGGGCAGCCAGCACACACATTCAGTATAATGCCCTGGGCATCACATACGATCTGGCACTTGATGGAGGGGATGCCCCTGTGGTTAATGTAGGCCCTACCTCGCTCACTGGGTGGTGCTTTGATGCATATGTGTGTGCAGGCTATAGCACCCACTACCCCAGGGTAGTCTGCCATTTGGTGGAAAAGATGCATATTGCTGGTCAACACCTCACGTGTGTTGAGGAAATGTACGTGCTCACTGGCATGTGATGACATGGCATCAAGGAACTCGTGGCATACTCTGGATGCAGATGCCTGTGAGATCCCCATGATATCCCCAGTTGTGCTTTGGGAGGTACCTGTGGCTAGTATACCTAGGCCTGCACATACCTTGGTATCCACTGGGATGGGTTTCTCTTGGCCTGTTTGATTTGTCAGGTGTGGCCGCACAGCTCAACAATCTGCTGTAGGAGGTCTCTGTCCACCCAATAGTGCTCCACTATCTCCAGCTCATGTAGCCACTGGTAGGTTACCCTGGGTCTGTACAGTCTTCTCTGTCTCCTCACTGAGGGTTGTTCGGCAGCATTCACATCCTCCCCACCCTCAGCCTCCTGCACATGTTGGTCTATGTTGCCTGCTGCAGCCCTTCTCATTTTGTTGGATTGTTTTGTAAAATTTCCCCACATGTATACACCAGTGGTGTAGAGTGTGGAAAAACCCGAGGGTATGGTGCTTGCTCACTTTATTGTAGTGTTCTGAGCCGGGCTGGGTCTGTAATCTGCTGATTGTGATAATTATCTCCTGTTTGCCCAGCTTATTCACTTTGACTACTCTCCTACTGCTGTTGACCCTCCCAATTGCACTAGGCAGGTATAGACACATCCCTAGCTTAGGCATGCTAAGGCAGGAGCAATCCGGAGACACAGGACTCCAATCTACGTACATTATGCCTGACACCCCCCCCTCATGCTTTCACCTATATTAGAGTCCTGCACCTGGCTATCTATACACATACACTCTTGGGATCTGCATCACACCCTGGGGATAAATAGGATTCACTATTTTCACCTTGTTTGCATAGTATTGTCTTCTAATGCATACTGAGCCTCCACAAAAATAACCACTGCTTACTGTCACGCAGATCCACACACAACTGGTTAAAAGTGCCTTACTATCACCGTATTTGATGACCCTTGGTCTTCCCAGCAACAAAACAATCGGTTTAAGCACGGCTCAAACCCAGGACCCTACATACCACAGACAATGTGCTTTACTACTAAGCCATGGGAGATATACATATAAGTGAGGTTATCACGTACAGATCAACCAGCACAGGCATTCAGCAGTATAGGACATGTATTCCATCATGTAGATTTATGTGTGCTAATGTCCACACATCCACAATGGTGAATCCTGTGGGCTGCCCATACTCCAGCTCACTGTGTAGTACTGTTTGTGTACCCCACATGTGTAGTTCTGATGTGTAGTACATGTTCCTACATTGAACAACACCTCCACCGTTGTATGCACAGCTGTCCACATATCTAGCAATACAGTTTCTGAGGTTTCTGAGGTTTCATGTCAGTTTTCTCTTAGTTTGTAAGTATTGTACGTGGGTAGCCAGTGTGATGGATTGCAGATGTGACCTGTATATTGTGACCGGACCATACATTATGTGTACATGTGTTCACTGGCCACATGGTGAATAGATCTGTGCATTAACATGCCTGATACTTATAACTGTCTCACCTGCAATGGCCTGCTGTCTTAGCGGAATGCCAGAGGTACCTCTATAGGGGTGACACAGCAGTATGATCATTATCCATGCCTGTATGACAGCTACAGGGTGCAATGTGCTTGTTAACACATTCGCCAGTACAATAGGATATACTATGGAGTATGCACATGTGTGCATACACAGAGTAGCATACTATAGTATGTGTGTATACATGCCTTGCATATGATGTTACATTACATATTGTACAGTGACACATGCAACTATATGGGATATAATAGTTATATGTGCAGTAGTGACTTACCAGGCAACTCCAGGCTCAGTGGTTGAGAGACACCCACCTCCACAATGTCAGCTAAGGTTTGTGGGTCCTGTTCTGACGGTGTCCATAGGTTGGCCATTAGCTCCTCGGTACGTGTGAGTGGGGGCTGGGTTGGTGGCCCACCACCTCTTGCACCTTGTTCCCTGGTGATTGCATTTGCATGCTGTTTTGCATGTCTGGTCAGGTCCGTGCAGTGTCTGCACACCTTCTGGTATGTGCGGTTATGGCCACCCACATCATTAACACTCCTGTGAAGTTCTTGCCACAGGTCATCCCACTGCTGTGCATCCTGTGGCACATTGCTAAACAGGACATCATAGTTGTCTTGGAGGTAAGGTATAAAGGCCTCATCCTCCAAGTGGGTATACACTAGGAGCCTTGTTCGTGACATATCTGGAAGACATAATGATGGAGACAGGTCACAGTATCTCAGAGATGCACAGAGATACAGCTGCACATACATGTGTATCACATTTATTACATATAAACAGTTGTCTTTACAAATCTTCATGACACTGACACCACTGACATGTTTGTGTCACACACATGTGACACCCAATGGGGATTGGATATTATAAAATATATGTGTGTCACCTGATTACATTGCTCATACTCCATGTGGATGGTGTCTTGATGTGGGCATGTCTGTTTGCCTGTACTAGTGTTCTTACCTATCAGCACATGCCTGGATGTGTCCATATTAATGCTGTCGACCTTGATGCTGTGTATATGTCACATATAAACACATACACTGCCGTAACGGACGTGACCTGTGACAATGCAGACATGCACACAGAAGCCTTTACATGCATGTGTTTTGCCATATACATCTACAGGGCACTGTACAGCAGTTCAACATCCTGCCACATATCGCCTGTGTTGCACATGTGATACACATGGGACACTGGCTAGCCTGATGGTATTTGCAGGGATGCTTATCAACTTTAGCATGTACGGCCAAGGTCATCTAGTAGTCTGTATGCCCTGGGCCATGTATGAGCCTAGGATGTAAGGTTACCTAGCTGTAGCCGACAGCCGTGTTTCTGGCACTAGGTGAAGCTGTGCCACATAACTGATCCACACGGTTAATGATACATATACCATGCGGTCATCACACCATGTCTGACAGAGGTGAAATGTGCAGCTTTGCTGGACAGGGTTGCATAGTATGGCAGGAGTATGTAATGTGTATGGCACAAGGATCTGTCCAGCATGTGGCAATCCTTGTACTAGGAAGGTGGATGTCCATGATGTATGTATTTCAGATCAGGATATGTACATGTAGCATGTCCAACATCTCAGTGTTGGACATGTCTTTATGCAGGGTAAGCATCATGCTACATAGTGGAAATGAGGATTGTGAAGGCTGGTGTCGCCCATCCAAACATGGCCAATACCCCTTAAAGGTGATATGTGATCCGATATTGGTCACTTGAGTGATGAATATGGCTGCACAATGATCTCCATGTCCATGGATGGCACCATGTCATGACTTAGGTTGCCTCTTATGACTACTTAATAGGCTTAGTGATGTCACTAGCTCAGGGAGGTAAACTGCGCAGCAGCATCCCTTACACACAGTGTCCATTATGTTGACTGCTGCCTAGGTGGTAGTTCATGGGTACAAGGTTATTAACCTAGTGGTGAAAATGCAATATGTAGCTGTCAGATTGTGCACATATGTCACACACCTCACCCACAAGGCCCCTTCTGTATGTTGTCCACAACACTGAGTCAGCTATTGCTCCTAGGTCATAGCCATTCACATACTTACATAGGCAGATGCCTCCCATTTGTCTGTGTGGTATGGGCTACAATGAGGGGGAGTACAACAAATTAACCCTGTTTTACTGTAGCTGCCACTGGTGTGATATGCACATATTACTCAGACACCTTTTGTAGTGTTGGTTCTGTCAACAGTCCACTGGCAGAACACTCCAGTGACTTACAAAGGTACATCTAGTATACTGAGTGTAGGTGGAACACAATGTGGGTTATGATGTCCTACAACCTGTCACAGGTATGATATGCAGTGTGAAATCATCCGTACTGTCATCTACATCTGTACTGCTAACAACATATACGTTGATTAAGGTTCATGGACTTTCAGACCAGACTCAGCAGAGTAGTAGTGCAGTGCCTCCCATTATGAGTGGTGTCTCCACTTTGTGGGTTGTGATAACTGTTGGTGTGCACAATTCAGTGTTTTCACAGACTGACATGAAGCTATGTTTTACATGATGTGTATGTGTAGAGCAAACTGTTTTGCCATATGTGTATGATACAACCAGGGATGTGGACAGGCCCCATGCAGCCTGAGTGCACCTTGTACCATCATAGTTATGGTTACCGGGGCTCTGTAGTGTTCATGGATATGTGAATGTGTACCTGTTTGGGAGGCAGTGTGTTTATGTTATCCAACACCCTATCTGTACTGCTTATTCATGCTCAGCACTTGTTCAGAACATGTAAGCACTTCATGAGCTACTAATTACTATAGCACTCAATCCTCCTCATTACCTACAGGTAAACACTGTTTGTACTTACATTTCCCACTTGCTTAGAGTAAAACAGCTCTTGTACACACTTTCCTCACATATCTAGTGGGAAATAGTTAAATATTCAGGCATGTCCAAGTGCCAGTTCCCAGTGTTATCGCCTGTCTATATGATGAAAATGGGCATCATGACGCAATATAGAAATTGTCTCGTGTACACAGTCAGTACTCCCCTCCTAACATAGGTTCACACAACAACCTGTGGGAGATGCACATATATAGCCATGCAGGAGGTAAAGCTCTCTCCAACCCAGACTGAACCTGACAATCATGTGGGGATGTTAAACGTTTGCACCACACCACACTCATCACATAGTCTCACTAGATCTCCACCACCACAGGCCACACATAGTAAGACTACAGCATTTGCGGATCCTCACAATACTACTCTGTCAAGGCAACAGAGAACTCCAAAGCAGAAATGCAGGCAGCCCCCATCCCCAGCACAAAACCAATTACTTAAAGCCCACAGACTCAGTGTGCCCATCAACCACAGCCAATAGGGTGATATAACGTACTCAACACACTAGTCATAGGTGACTCTATAGGCGGTCCCACTGATGTCCCACTCAGCAGGCTACACAAGTTGATAGTTACTGTCAGCTGCCTGTTGGGTAACAGGATCCGCAACATAACCTATGCACTCAGGTCACTCCTCAACAGGTACAATATGACTGTGTCATTCTCCATGTTAGTGTGAATGCCCTGAGATATAGCTTCCTGGACTATATATAAAAAATGACATGGAATAGCTCTCTGATCTTGTAGCCCAGGCAGGTATCGTCCTAGCCCTGAGTAGCATTTAGCCATCATCCAGACTGATAATGCAATGCAAGGACAAAATTATTTACTTCAACAATTGGCTATGCTTCTGGTGTCATTCCAAGGGTATCCAGTATCTGTCTGCTTTGAATGACATGGTCGACAGAACACGATGCTTTGGCACAGATGGCCTGCACCTGTCGGCCCTGGGATTATGGATAATGGCTAAGGCTCTTGCTGCTCCTATAGTGCCTGTTTTAGGCACGGTTCAAATAACATATTCACCACCATAACAGGAACAGTCAAGCAAAACCTGAGGGTTATGCTACTCAATGCTTGATGTCTTTATCTCAAACGCACTCACCCGAGGCACTCCTTGTAATGGACCACTTCGATATCTGTGCAGTGACTGGGACCTACTTCTAGGCTCCTGAGAGCACCCCTGCACTAACAGGCTATTACTCATACCACATTTTTCAGTCATGTAACCAGGACCGGAACATCCATGGTGGAGGTGTGTCCATATTTCCCAAGGATATCCACACCTCCAGGCTGGTTGCTTAGCACAATGCATCGGAGGTACTTCAAGTGCAACTAACTCTGGCCATAACTGCTATACAAATTGTAGCTTACTACAGATCCCACACCATACCCCATGTTTAACAGTCATCACTTCTTGGTGTACAGGAAAGTAGGGTTCAAACAGACACTACTGATGTGCGACTGACACCACCCCACCATTAACTGGGATACTTACTCATGTACCGACACATTAGGCCAACACTTTCTGGGATTCATAACCTCCAATCGCCTGGATCAACCTATCCACACCACCATCAGGGCCAACAATATCCTAGACCTGGTCATTAACAACATGTGTGACTGGTGTTCCACACCTGGGGTTATCTCCTCATTGGTCAGATCCAAATGTACACTAATCATCCTTGTTATCCACATCCTGGCACCACACCCTTTACGGAAAACACAGTACAATATTTCTACAAAGCCAACTTCAGGCTTCTTATGACAGCAGTAGTAAACATCATGACACCCATGCAGATGGACAATACAGTTACAACTGCTGAATCATACACAACTGCACTTAATTAGCACTTACACAACTGCGTGGATCATGCTATCCCAGTGTCATGACGGTACCCACCAGAAAACGGATGCCACTCTGGTGGTCCACTGCCATGGACATAATGTACAACAGAAGGAGACTGTTGCAAAGTAGAATACAATCCCATGAGTGGAGGAGCTCACTGGTCAGCCTCAGTAAGAATCTGAGATCCCTTATCACATCCTCCAAAGCAAGCTACGTAAACATTACCATGACCAATTCCAAGGACTACCACAAAGCATTCTAGAGGTATGTTACTGCTCTCGATGGCGATACCCACATCTGCTGTGACATACAGCAGTAAGGCATGAACATTACAGAACCGACTGATATTGGCAACATCCTGGCAGATAGGTTCAGTGCTAACTTTACACCCCTCTCACACCATAAATGGCCCATATCTATACAGGAAAGATGCAGAGTCCCTGAGATCACAACTACACAGTTCAAAGCTGCACTCTCTAAAGCCAGGGACACAGCATCCATGTGACCATACAACATCTCAGGCTGCGATTTCCATGAACTTCTGAACAAAATGGCTCCCCACTTGGGCACCATATTCACTAATAGCCTTGCATCAGGCATTGTGGCCCCTGAATGATGCACAGCAACAGTTATTACACTCCACAAAGGTGATACCACAATGGACTAGGGGAACTATTGCCCTATACACCTGACTAGACTGTTCTGCAAGGCTATGGAGCACATCATCATGGATCTCATTCACAGAGACATTGGAGGCCTCCAAACCTTTGATACCACCCAGTTTGGATTTGTTAGGGCCAGACCATGCCTCCTAAACCTGGTGGAGTCCTTTGAGACAGTTACCAAAGGCAGTAGAAGAGGGTAAGGAGGTCCACACAACCTAGCTTGACCTCTCATAGGCTTTCAACACTATTCCCCATTCTGGTATTGTCAACATACACATCAACCTGCACATTAACCCCTACATCACGAGATGTTATGCAAAGTGTCTCACAGACAGAACCCACACAGTGAGGGTAGCATACCCTAGTTCCTACTCTAAATCAGTTACAATTGGCATCCCCCAGTCCTAGGTCATAGGGCCCTTCATGTTCTGTATATGCTTCTCTGAGGTACAGGCTAGCACAGGAGGACTTACCCTGAATAGGTTTGCAAATGACTGCCAACTAGGGGCCATGATTGATTCACCAGCTGATACAGACACCCTCTATAAGGGTGTCACTGGGAAGGATACCTGGTGTCAATAACATGGCCTCAAGCTGCATGCCACAAGGTGCATAGACATCCCCTTTGGATTACACCAATCACCCACAGACTATCACATAGGTGGTAGTCCCCTACATACATAAGATGTAATAAGGGATCTTAGAACCCAAGTAGATAGCATTCACTCCTTTGATAACTATATTGCAAGGTGGTGTGGATATCCTTCTACAAGGTCACCCTAATCTCTAATGGGTTTGTAGCCAGAACAAAGGCAGCCATTGTGCCTCTCTACTCATGACTTATGAAACACATTAAAGGGTACAACACCCCATTTGGGATGTACCTTATGAGATAACAGCAACGGCTTTAAATGCCACAACATTACCACACCAAGAGGAATACTGACCTCCGAAGGATGACGTATGCAGCCCAACTACAGAAACCCCAACTGTACTCATTTGCATACTGTATACTCAGAGGTGATATCTGCTGAACACACAAGGCCCATGTCCAAAACAATATTGATGGATATGCTCCACATAAGCAAAAATCACTGAGAGCCACATGCTCTGGGATATGTACCTAAATGCAACGATGACTAGGCTGTGCTGGAGAGAAAAATTCCTGACCCGGACACTCACCATGCTTTGGAACATGATTCCTATGTGCATCAGGCAGGGACCCTCACTAGCACTCTTTAAGAGATACCTTGATGGGTGTGTGGGAGACAAACATGTACACCAGAGATCACTGCAGTGGCTCTGCTGTACAGAGGCACAGGAAATGAATGACTCTGCTGCTCACAGGCACAGGACACTAACCTAGGGAGGTGCCACAAGTGAAAACACTGTAGTTAGGCTTATGAATGGCCTTGGCCAGACAGCATAGTACCTAACTATGAACCTATGAAGCTATTACATGCCCTTTGTGCATGGATAATTGACTAGCTCTTCCATTTCAATTAGCTATCATGCTGATACACTGTCTGGTGACTACAAGTCATATGTATTCTGTTATTCTGTATTGTACATGCCAATAGACATACCTGATGTTTGCATAACATATCAGTAATGCTATGTAAAATGTTAGACATATCTACCTACAATACTGTACATTTCACATTTTTGCCACAGTATCCCACAATGCAAGTCATAATTGCACATCAGGACCCCCTTAGACATGTTATTCTCAGTTATACACCCATACATATGCCTGCTGTTACAGTATGTCAGCATATACTATCCCCTGTTATGGCACATACTTGTTGGACAAACCCTGCCACTGACAGCGGCTGGAGTGGAATTGTTGTGTTTAAAGTCCTTATATAGCATCCCTTGTGGTATATGAGGTGTTTAACTTGTGGCCCACAGCAGTACACACAATTTCTACTAGCATTACTATGCTCAACAATACATCACTACATAATACCTTTTCCCACTATATGCATTGCGTACACTTTAATTAATAGAGAACCGGTACTACATACACTAACATACTGAGTGTTCTACATACCTTATTAGTATCCCGAGTTGACGATAATATAAGTCCTATTTGTACATATGGTTTGAATGTATGACAAGCCATCCTTTTATACTTAGATATCAGCAACATGTGTTATCCTACCACCAATTGGTGTTCCGGAGTAGATGATTACATGCACATCAGCTGTGCAGCTACTCCAATAGCCAATGACATGGCAACAGTGGGGTATAATTGAACACTCCACTTGGGCACTGTCTCTTTGCCCTACCTTCGAGGAAGACGGCCTGGATGTGTTGTTTGTGATGAATTGCAACAGCTATATGGAGACACACAGAGATAAATTAACTGCATGGTCCCCATGGATTGTGTGTAATGGCTAGAGGATGTAGTTCTACATGTGAGCCTAGTTGTTATATCAGCCATCTGATACAGGATTATTGCAACCAAACCCTGTAACATCAGCGTCTGTTCCATTGTACAACAGCAACAATTTCATATAGGGCCATTATAGTGTGTCTCTCACAAGGTATGCTAAAGCTTCTGCAGATGTCATAGAGTGAGTGGATGTTTGTGATGTTATTACAGTCTGTATTGCAATTGTTTCAGGTGTGGGGGAGATGTAGGTGGGTGTACATAGCAGATGCAGGTGTGTATGAACAGCATTTATACATATTCGATATGTGTGTGAGGGCTCCTTCCCTATTTGAAGACCTATCCTTTAGTAGACTAATACTATGGTAATTGCAGGCTGATTCATTAAGCCATTGTTAACTGGCTCCTGTATAGCATGTAGATGATGTTGGTCCTTCATTCCCTTCGGAAATACATTGGTATGTAATGAAATGTTGCTACATGAAAACTGTCTCGTGTATTTCTGTCACAGATATTTGCACTCATTGGAGTTGTGTTGGTGACTGAACCTCTTTGGCTTGGGTTGCCATCTTTTCAAATGACCATAGTGGGACATCTGCAGGACACACATCAGATTTTAAAGGCCGACACATACCCATGGTCAGTACAAAGTATAGAACTGTACACATATGCCTATATAAAAGCTTATATTCTTGTAGCGGTTCACTTGCTTATCCTGTTTCTTGTTACATGTAGGTATTTTAGATACAGATTACTATTTTATGCAACAATTACATTAAATATGGAACATGCCAAATGTCATGAGATTGTAGGACATTAGTATTTGTACTCATTTTGGACAGGACACTACCGCACATAGAGGGACTGCCTCTCACAAGGTGGGACAGGTGGTAACCCTATCTTTGGCTCATGTCCATAGCACATATTTGTAATAGTGTATAGACATATATACTCTCCATATCCTTTCTTCATAATGTTCGGTCATAGCGGAATGTGTGATTGCTATGTTCCATGTTATGCACATATTTGAAGACTTCAACTGCTGTATACAGCATACCCACAGATTCAGGAATGCACACACTTCCAACGACCACATTACCATTCCCAGACTCCCAAAGCCCACAATACCAAACACTCAAACTCGCAACAGTCAAACTCCCAGAACTAACACAAACACAGAACACACACATGCACACACAGACACACTGCTACCTATCACATCCAAACAAACCATCCTACACTACGTATGGCCAGGTGGTCATGCCCCCATACATACCCCATGTGGGTGGCTGCACCCCCCCACCCCACACCTACTGTAATAATCTACCTCCGAGATAGCACAAACAGACACATGAAGAAAACCCACACACACACATTACAGTCCCCCAGAAATACACACCACACTCAGGACACACACATACACACACTACAGCAATCAGAAACACACTTAAACACAGTATCCACCTGGACTGCAGCACCAGAAGCACTAACTATATGCCCCTTAACATCGTGATAATAGTACTCGCGGTTTTAGTGTTCCAGTACTGTGTTCTTTCGGTCTTTAAGCCTCATGATTACGTGTGTCGGTATGTAAAGCATTCAGTATTTGGTAGTATCCTATTTATATGTACCTCCATGGTTGTGTAGATGTTTTTAACCTATCTCTATATTTGCATATCTATGTATATCCATATATATCGACATATATCTCTCTATCACCCTTTCTCTCTCTATATTTTATATATATATATATATATATATATATATATATATATATATATATATATATATATATATAAGTAAGATAGAGAGAGAGAATACACGTTTTGTTGGGTACATGGCAGTGTATACTATTTCCCAAACTCCGCCCTTTTGTGTTTTAACCTGTCACAATACACACCTGCCATTGGTACATCTCAGGTAGCTTAGTGGTAGGTTATTGTGAAGATTGTGTACATGGTTGCGTGTTCTACTCCTGGCAGTTGTTGTTTTATCTCTCAGAGCAGGCACTATTAGTACAAGGGTAAATAACACACATTTCAGCAGTTCTGGGCAGCTTTGCACGTGATCTGCGTGATATTCAGCAAAGGTTAGACCTGTGTTGCACATATCTGTGTAGTCATGTTTAAACGATTCTTACTGGCACTTACCAGCACAAAAACCCGCTAACATGTGCTTAAACGTGCTCTAATGACCTGCATCCAACATCCATTATTCGGGACATCAGAATTACGTAACAATCCTTACAGGTCGTGGAACCGGGACCATGCATGAGACAGTCAGTGGCTTTACCACTGGGGCATCTGGGATATGTACAAGTATTATGGTGTTTAGTATGTAGACTGTACTATGGCTGTTCCTCCATACTGCAAACAAATGTGTAACTCAGTTACTTTACATATGGATGATACCTATTAATAGTATGTCCAAGTGATGCAAAATGGATGTGGTCCAGCTATGGGAATCCATTTCACAGTGAGCCACACACTGTAATGTAATTGCACATTGCCTGGCAGTTGATAGAGTGGTATCCCTTCCAGTTTATGTAGTGCCTACCATGCTCACTGGGTGGTGACTTGATATGTATGTGCGTGCAGTCTATTGCACCCACTACCTCCGGGTAGTCTGTCACACGATGGAAGAGGTGCATATTGCTGGCCAACTCCTCCTGAGTTCAGGGGAAGTATATATGCTCATTGGCATGTGGTAACATGGCATCCAGGAACTGGTGGAGTACCCTGGATGCAGATGCCTGTGAGATCTCCATGATATCTCCAGTTGGCCTTTGAAAAGTACCTGTGGCTAGTATTCTCAAGCTTACACATACCTTCGTGTCCACTGGGATGGGTTCCCCTCTGTTGTTTCTGGCTCTGAGGCGTGGCCGACACAGCACACCAATTTGCTGTATGATGTCCCTGTCCACCCTGTAACGCTCTACTATCTCCAGATAATCTAGCCCCTGGTATGTTACCCTTGGTCTGAACACTCTTCTCCTCCTCCGGTGCCTGAGGTGGTTGTCAGCATCATCCTCCACACCACCGAATCAGAGCTATTGTAGCTCCCAACATGTGCATTGTAAAAGTTCCCCATCTGTTTACACCGATGGTGCAGTGTTTGGGAATACACGAGTGTGTGTGAGGTGCCTTCACACTTTATACTATTGTGCTTTGGAAGCTGATGATGTCATAGGGTGTGTATGTACAATCTGAGCTGCAGGGATCTTACTTATGTGTTTTACTGCAGGTACTGCTATTGTGGTGCCTTTGGTGTTGAATTACACTTGGCTGCTGTGGATCACCTCTTGCCCTTGCCTTCACTTTTTAAACCGATTCCCCTCCCATTGTCAGGTATGCATCCATCAGCCTGCTTTCTTGTTTTGTACTTTCCCAACCCAGGATTGTGTTGTGAAATGTGTTCTATAGCCGATCTACTGCAGGTTTGCTTTGCTCTGCTGTGACAGTTCTCTTTTCTTTGCAATCCGGCACCTCCCCTTTCCTGTTCTGCAGGTTGCTGCTAGCAGCCTTTTTCAACTACCGTCAATGGCCCTCTGTGAGTTAATAGGTGTTAATTACTCAGTTGTATACCAATTACCATACTGCATCATTTCCTTATTGCCTTCCCATAACCTTCCTGTTTCAGCTGTGGTGCACACCATACGCAGCCGTTTACCAGGTTTTGAGCGTGTTGTCATCCACGTACACATGCGCTTTTGGTCACCTTGTGTGCTCTCAGCTAAGCAAAGCTATAGCTACATCCACACCCCTATCCTGTGGCTTTGCTTAGCAATGGGCAACCCAGATTAGCAATGCTCCAATGTGCTTACAGCTACGGTGGCACACCCCTCTGCTGATGTCATGTATACCTCCAGGCCATTCCTTGGTGTTATATTGCTACACCATGTGGTACAGCCTTATGCCAGAAAGGCATTTGCGATTCAGTATTACTTGCCTCATTTTCATGGCATTGACTACTAATTCATAGTTACTGCACCGAACACTGTCACAGACCCTTAGCAATCCTTGCGCCTTGGTTGTGGTGTAGCATGCATACCATTGACTATTATGGCAAAATCATGATTTGTGTTACATTGCAATTCTATGACATTTTTATATATTTTCCTTGTGTTCCCGTTTGCGCACACATGCCCTGCGGTTGTACTTTGTGTTAGTGTGGCCATGACATTAAATGTTATTTTTTATGTGTTGTGCATGTTTTTTTATGCCATTGGCTGTATATTTAGCCATTGGTATATGTTAACTTTGTAATATGTAAGTTTGGTCCACTTTCATGGCTCCGATGTTCTGTTTGAAAAAATGTAAACCATTTTTTTTTTTTTTGGTTTACATTTCTGTATGCATACACTATGCCTGCACCACTTCATGAATCATTATGTACCTTCATTTGCATGATGCACTACTGCGCATGGGGTGATTAGCATACATGCACTGAGAGCTGCGCAGCTCTGGCGTACATTGGTAGTGCACGTGGAATCGGATCGTACCTGAATCGCTCTGCAGCCATATTTGGCATTAGACCGCCTACGCTACACCTGCACCTGGCGCAAGCTTCATGAATCCCGGGGACTGTGTGTGTTGGGGGGGAATGCCTGCTCACACACTTCAACACTGCAAATAAATGCTGTCTGGATAAAAAGTGGGTTAGGGGAAATAAAAATGGTTATAGTTGTAATAAAAATGGTAATAGTCAATAAAAAATGCAGGTACCTGAGGAAGCTTGCACAGGTAAAATAAAAAGCATAATTTTTACTTCAGTAAATGTGTGTGTGTGTGTGTGTGTGTGTGTGTGTGTGTGTGTGTGTGTGTGTGTGTGTTGTTTAGCTTATTTAATACATATTTCATTATTATCTAAATGCAGCCTTCAGTGACTCTACTTTTGAATCAGAAGAGACTTCAAGTACCAGTTGGACCATCAGATTGTAGCGCATTGGCCCATATGCAACCAGTAGTGAAAGTGAGCTGCACAAGCAATGTGCAGTCTTTTTATTCATCATTCATTAATTCATTCATTCATTCATTCATTCTCTAATATCCAACCTAATCCAAGTTAGGGTTGCTGTGGAGCTTATGACTAGTTGAGGGCTCAATGAGTACAATGCAGGGATACTGATCCTGAAAAAGGTGCAAACTACTGCAGAATGCATGCACATACTCTTACACAGCACATTTGAAAAAAAAGACAAAAGTAGCGTTGGTTGTTGAAAACTGCAACACCCAATGATTATAGTGTCTTAAGTACAAATACTCCCAAAGTCATAAAATACCAGTATATGTAAGCAGAAAAGCGAGCAATGTGAAAGAAAGATACTTAGACAGTTCCAATTTTAGCAGGTGCAACAGGTCTAACAAAAAAGAATTTACAATCGTCTTAAATATGCGACCATACCTCTCAACTTCTAAGCACAAGAAATCTGGCCAAAGCTCGCAGAATAGGGACAGATCTTAAATATTGATCTTATAAGCTTAGAAATTTGGTAGAAAAACAGGATTTGTGTTATCATGCATTTTCTGATGGAAACAAAGTCTGAAACTCAATGTATGCTATTATTTAGTTGCTTCAATCCTCAATGATTTGTTAGAAAACCACAAATTTTATGAGGACCACACCAAAATATAAGACAAAAACCTGGACTCTACAAAAAATCTTGACAGTTGACAAATATGTATGCTACCAGTGCATGCCTCACATATGAATTATAGAAGGAGCAGTCCTGTGCACATTGTAGGTGCTGAGAAGTGCACTCTAAGCTAATATCAAAGACTGAAGCAGTACTAATTTCATGAACTCGACTCATACCCTGATTTAGAAATGGGGTCCATTGCCATCATTGTGTTAGAAACCCAATACACTTGGAGAAATTTATCGGGAGATAGGCTGTGTGTCTAATGGCCATTTATTTGTTCATCTCTTTACCTATGGCACATTTTGGGGAGAGAGACATAACCAAAGCATATGTTAAAAAGCATATAGGCAAAGTGACAATATTGCATCTCTGCACAGAAGGCACCCTAGCTGAAAACTGATGTGTATAACCAAGCACTGCAATATATCAATGGTAATTGCTACATCATGGTGTTGTCCACTGTCCAGTAATACTAAAAATAATTTCTAGTACCGCAAGAAAACAATTAGTGATTATCCTGTCATAAAATTTGGATGGTATGTAAAGAAATGTTCTACTTTACATTGTCAACAGCATTCTCAGCTCTTACAGATGTATTTAACATCCAACTAGCTCCATGGGTAAAGTTACAGTCTTATGTGTAGTAGGTCCTGGGTTCGAGTCCATAACAGGCAGAATATGGCTGTAAATGAATGTACTATTTTTCTTCACAGGGCCTCTGGAATTTCAATTTAACTGTAGTGTTCAAACAGGCTTCATGTCTCATGAATTGTGAAAGCCAACAGTCATCCCACTGTACAAAAGTGGGCCATCTACAGACCCTGGAAACAACAGACCCATAAGTCTCAGTAGTCTTATATGTAAAGCCATGGAAAGAATTATCATGGAGATGATCAATAGATACATAGTAAACCTCCAGACACTGGGCCAAACCCACTTTGGTTTCATCAAGGGCAGATCATGCCTACTCAGTCGGGTGGACGTCTTTGAGAAGGTCACTAAAACAATGGATGAGGGCAAAATCATTCACACTACCTACCTTGACCTGGCCAAGGCATTTGACACAATATCCCACTTGGGCATTGTTGACAAACTCAAGAGGTTAGGTACAAACCCAAATGCTCCCCTGTGGATAGGCAACTGGCTCACAAACAGGACTGAGGAAGTTAGAACTGAGGAGTCCACCTTTACAAAGAGGCCAGTCACAAGTGGAGTCCCTCAGGGATCAGTCCTTGGACCGCTCATTTTTGGCATTTACTTCTCAGAAGCCAAGGCTAATGTCAATGATTTCTGTCTGACTAAATTTGCAATGATTGCAAATTAGCAGCTGTCATTGAATCACACACTGACACAAAAGTTCTACAGGAGGGGCTGACACAGGTAAACAACTGGTGTCAGAGCCATGGACTAAAACTAAATGCCAAGAAATGCAAAATAGTATGATTTCTGAAGTCATCCATCCCTGGTAACTATCATATTGACAACACACCCCCTAGAGTTGACCCAGTAGTCAGGGACTTAGGGACACACATAGATAGTAATCTAGCCTTTGATCATCACGGTTCTGTCTACAGTGGTGAAGAAATCATTCTATGTTGCGCAACTTATAAACTAAGGTATGGCATCTAAGTCCAAGGAAGTCATTGTTTCACTGTATTCGGCATTCATCAGACCTGTCATTGAGTACAATGCCTCCTTTGATATGTACCTAATCAGGCATATCCAACAATTAGAATGTCCACAGAGATTTCTCACTAAAATAATATAGGTAGTAAGTAATATGTTCTATGCAGACTGCGTCAAGGCCCTATCCTTGTATTCTGTCTCCTACCAGCTTTTGAGGGGAGATCTATGCCTGGCATACAGGGCATTTCAGACCCCACTCTGATGGACCGCCTGCATATCCACAAAACAAACGGCACCAGAATCAGCAGTTCTAAAGACTTAAACCTTGCCTGTGATATAAATAGGACCTGCTGGAGAGATAGGGATGTATAGCAGAGACTACCTCGTCTGTGGAATAGGCTTCCCATCAATGTGAAACAGAGTTGATCCCTAACCCAATTCAAGTGCAACTTGGACAATTGGATGGGAAACTGTAAATTCATTCCTGGTCTGCCACCTATGTCTCTAATGGACAGAGGTAACCTGCAAATTGTTCATCTCCCAGTCCCATGCTTACATTTATCAAGGGTATCAGAATTTGTCTGAGATTTGGGATGCATGGATAGGCTTAAAAAGACTGTTGTGGTCATTAGCCTAGTAAACACCTAGGAACCTATTTATAAAATCTTCATCTGTTCATGTCAAGAACCATAAGTCAAGATGAGATGATATGATTTCCCATTCCAGAATTATGCTTTTTCTCTAATCTCTGATTCATAGGTTCATAGGTTCATAGGTTCATACTAGGATATCTGCCCTAAGGCATTTATAAGCCTAGCCAAAGTGTGTTTGGCTTTTGCCACCCTCTGAACTGATTTTACTGTGCCCTTTTTAATGTTAGTTTACTGTGCCTCTGTCTAGTAGTGACACAGAAGTAATCCCCGGGGTAAACCTACGATCTCCCATCCACACATCAAGATTCCTCTTGAAGAGAGTCAGTGAGGGGCTCTGCCTAACATGGACTGGGATTCTATTCCAGAGCGAAGGGAGCCTCTGGGTTATGAATCTGTCCCTCCAGCATGTCCTATTTATTTCTGTGCTGAGGTTCAAGTCCCTTGAGCATGTAGCTCTAAGGGATTTGGATTTTTTGAGGTGGAGCATGCTCATTAATTCTGGGTTGGACATGACTTTATATGTTAGGCATTGATCGCCTCTAAGTAGGCGGTATGCAACTGAGTAGAGCTGGAGTTTCTTTAACCGAGTAGCATATGGCATATGTTTGAGTCCCATGATCCTCTTTGTGAGGTACTTTTGGGGTCTTTCTAGTTGCTACAGGTGTCGGGTAAGGTACATCCTAAATGGGGCATTGTATTCAATTATGGGCCTGATGAGGGATGAATAAAGGGGCACAATGACCTCCCTTGATCTAGATATGAATCCTTTCATGATAAGGTGGGCTATATAGAAGGTCTTTCTAACCACTTTGGCAATGTGGTTGTCAAAGGAGAGATTACTATCAACTTGGGTCCCCAGGTCCCTAATTACTTCTTATGTACTTAATGGATTCCCACCTATGTGGTAATTTGTGGGCACTTTGTTTTGCCAAAGGGTATGACTATACACTTTTTAGCGTTTAGCTTTAGGCCATGGCTCTGGCACCAGTTATCCATCTCTATGAGACCCTTTTGGAGGATGCTTGTGTCAGCTGGAGAGTCAATTATGGCACTCAGTTTGCAGTCATCTGTGAACTTGGTCAGCCACAGTCCTCCCGTGTTAGCCTGAACCTCCGAAAAATATATACCGAACAAGAGAGGTCCCAGGACTGAGTCTTGTGGGACGCCACTTGTAACTAACTGGTTTAGAGTCTGGCATGGCTCCAGCAATTCTGACTATGTGGGTTCTGTCCTTGAGCCAGTTTGCAACCCATCTTATGACATAGGGGTTTATATTTAAGCTGGAGAGCTTATCTATGATGCCTGAGTGGGGTATTGTGTCAAAGGCTTTTGTGAGGTCCAGGTAAGCTGTGTGGACTACCTTCCCCTCATCAATGGCCTCGGTGACTGTTTCAAAGAAATCAACCAGGTTTAAGAGGCAGGATCTGCCCTTAACAAAGCCGAATTGGGTAGGATCCAGTGTCTGTAGGTCCCCAATGTCTTTGTTTATGAGTTCCATGATGATCCTCTCCATAGCTTTGCAGACCAGGCTAGTCAGGTTTATGGGGCGATAGTTTCCAGGGTTCATAGAGGCACCACCTTTGTGGAGTTGGACCACTTTTTCTGTAAGCAATTCTTCGGGTACAGATCCTGTAGTAAGGCTGAGGTTGAACAGCAGCTTTATGTGAGGTATTAGCTCTTCTTAAAGTTCATGTAGGACTCAGCCCAGGACACCGTCTGGCACCATTGATGCTGTGTTTTTTGCTTTGGAGAGGTTGGCTCTCACCTGAGCATCTGAGATGTCAGGGAGGCAGCACTCTCCTGGGATAGATATTTGCTCTTTATGGGGGGAAGGGGGGAGAAGTTTGCACTGAACCTCTCTGCCAGGATGTTGGCAATGTCTGTGAGTTCAGTGTATTTTTTGTCATTTTGGACCAACTCTGAACATATCTGGTAGTTGCCACTCAGGTTCCTAACATAACTAAAGAAAGCCTTGTGATTATCTTTAGTGTCCTGTGCAATTTTTCTCTCGAAGCTGGCTTTGGATGATTTTATGAGGGATCTTAGTTTTTTGCTAGTACTGATCAGAGATGCCTTCCCTTTTAGGGATTTTGCTCTATCATGTAGTAGCTTCCTCCTTCTGTTGTACAGCTTATTTATGGCTGGGGTCCACCAGGCAGGACACCTGTCTTTGGAAGACTGGGTCTTGGTTTTGTTTGGGAATAGCATGATCCATGCATTCCTGAAGGTGTCCATAGAATGCGTTTATAAAGGATTCTGCAGTTTGAGCAATAGTTTCCACAGGCCTGGGGGCCTTAAAGGATTCCTCATCAGTTTTGAGACGTGTGAAGTATGCTTTTGAGAAGTTTTTCACTGAGGTTTTCTGGGCTGTGGGTGGGATCGGGATGTGGATATCCAGTGAGATTAATTTATGGTCCGATCTTACCAATGAGGGGAATACCTCTGGTATGGAGCATAGAGTCCCCATGTTGGTGATGACCAGGTCCATTATGTTATCCCCTCTTGTGGGGGTGATGACTAGTTGTTCCATAGCATTTGAGTTTATAAATTCTAGGAACCTTTGGGCTAGGGTGTTGGAGCTTGAATAATGTTCCCAGTCAATATTTGGGTAGTTGAAGTCACCCAATATAATGGTGTTTGGAGAGACCTTCATATTCTCCAGTGTTCTCAGGAAGGCCGAGTGGGATTCCTGATTTGGAGAGGGTGGTCTGTAGCATGCTACAAACTGAAAGGCAGTTTTTCCCACTGTTAGCTGCACATGGATGGTCTCCGATGCTTTGTGCAATGACACTAACCTGGAGGTGTGGGTATCTTTGATGAATATGGATACTTCCCCTTTTTTTGTGGTTCGGTCTGAGTTTTGGGGCCAAAAAGCATGATATGAGGTATAACCTGGTAGTGCTGGGGTGCTCTCAGGAGCCTTGAACCAGGTTTCTGTCACTGCACAGATATCAATGTTCTCCATACTGAGGAGGGCTTCAAGTGCGTGCATCTTGAGGTTTAGACTTCTGGCGTTGAGCAGCATTACCCTTAGTTTCTTTTTCCTTGTGTTGTCTATGGAGGTGGGTTTGTCTTCTGAGCCTTGCCTAAAAAAGGCACTATGGGGGTGGCAAGAGCCTTTGCCAATATGCGAAAGCCCAGGGGTGACAGGTGCAAGCTGTCCCTAGCGAAGCAATGTGGCTTATCGAGCATGTCATCCCAGGCTGACAGACACTGGATCCCCTTTGATGACACCAAAACTTTAGCCAATTGCTAAAATTGATCATTTTGTCTTTATACTGTGGCATCATTCTTGGTGAGGGTAATATGCTGCTCAAGGTCAAGGTTATACCGGCCTGGGCTACATGATCAGAGAGCTCCTCTATGTCTCTTTTCATGTAGTCCAGGGAGGTACGTCTCAGGTCATTCACACCAGCATGGACAATGACTGAGTCATATTTGTACTTGCTTTAGAGTGACTTGAGTGCTTGTGTTATGTGGTGGATCCTAGCGCCTGACAGGCAGCTTACCGTGACCTTCTCCTTGTTCAGCCTGGTGAGCGGGACATCAGTGTGTCTGACAATAGAGTCACCTATTACTAGTGTATCAGGTGTGTTGTTTAGCCTTAAGGGCTGTGACTGTTTGGCACACTGACTTTGTGGGCTGATCTCCTTTTAACACCAAAAGAGGATCAATTGATAGCAGGCAACACTCACAACCTCTACTAACCCATGTAATGGCTCTGTACTGCTAGCATAACACTGAGTTAGCCCTAAACTGAAACAGTTGTACCTGCCAGACTATCAAGGTAAGTGTTGATCCTCGAATAGGAAAATAAATGGCTAAGAACACAAATGAATGGCAGATACTTGCATACTGCTACTTGAAAATGTACCTAAGTAGAATGTGTGTGAGTTGTCCAGTAATGACATCAGTATGTAACAGGACTGACTTATGATGATAGATGTCTGCCTTTTATCATGTAATATGCCTCATGCATCAAAAATACACACAACAGAAAAACACAGTCCAAAGTCTAATCATCCCTACATTCTCACACATGGAGCAATAAGAATCACTGATGTAGCAATGATTTCTAAGTAGTAATCACAACAGAAAAAGGCTGTAAGAAATCTGAAAAAGTTTCAAAATAGCATCAACAGTACATAAACTAAGCACTCAGTTAGCTATGCACCCTGTGCATCATATATAAATACATACATATCCCTGAATCCAAAAGACAGAAACAATGATATGGCATAGTTATTATCATTTGCACAGGGTAGGGTTTGGGGGCAGGAGGTCAATGTTGACACAAAAGGTACTGAGTACTTGTGAGTAAGAAAGATAGACAGGTAGAAATGTAATTAATTATCAAATGGCCACTGAAATAGAATTACTTGCAAGCCTCATGAATGCTTCATTTACCTGTTATGTGTGTATGGCTGTATAGGCACTCAGTGTGAAATGTGTTTGTGAGTGTCTGCAGGTACACAGCCAAGCTCTGTCCTAGATCTTTTTCCTGGCATGTTGCATAGGTGTGAGCCATGCATGGTAGATGCATCAGTTCATCATCTTCACTCACAACCATGATAACTGAAAAATGTATTTTAATTTACATTGTTTCTATGCTGTGCTGGATCCAAAGTCTTCTTAAGACACACAGTCCTGCTGGCTGTTTACTGCTGAATCAGAGACCTAGAGCTTTGCATGATTCCATCTGTAGCCTGTTTAAAGCACCAAGCCTTTCAAATTGCACACTGCTAAATAAATATATTTTGCAGCTATAAGCACAGTTACAGATAATTTATTTTTATAACAAACAATGCATACTCTTTCTGTCAGTTTGTAGCATATATTTACAAAGTTTTTCTTCACAAACAGTATAGATGATGACTTTCCTTTCTCCATACTATACCTCGAAACAAGTGTGTTTCTATCAAAATACCTCTAACATATCTGAATTAATACAGTTATATACAGTTCTAGTCACGCACATAGATTTTGTTTTTTCCTCTTGGTAGACTTTTCTATTGCCCTTTTGTGATTTTTCTCGTAAGCACTTTTACTGATGTGAGGATACCATTAACAGAAATCTGAAAGGAAACATCTGTACAAGCTGTTCTGCTGCTGTTCCTGTCTGTTAATGGATATTTGTAAACTTTTCTACAAACATGAGAAAAGCATATAATACTTGCTTTCCAAAATTGCTTTTCTAGGCTTTTTTTCTGATGATTCTATAAAAAGCCATGTCTATTTATCTATGAGGAATTACATCAAGCTTTTCTTAATACTGTGACAAACATGTATCTTGAGGAAAACACATACTATAAAAACATGTCCATTGTCAGAAGTCTGAAAGGAAACAAAATACTCAGGAAATATTTTGTGTTCATTAATAGATCTTCTTTGTTTTTCACTTATTTCAGCCAGAGCTATGTCATACAATATGAATGCCATTTTTAAATTGCCATGCTATATTCCTACATTAAATCAAACTTTTTAATTTATTCTTTATCTTTTATATATTTGTAGCAGAATTAATTTCAACCTTTTATTCGCAATTCACAAACTCTAACAATTCCCTCTTTTTTTATGAAACACATTAGGAAACAAAACCTTTAGTTTTTTTTTGATACAAGTCAAAATGCAATTTTACATAGTTAATACAATGATATAAAAGTATTACTACCAAAACCGAATGTATCTAACAACTTTTTCTTTTGCAGACCATTCTGTGAAAATATTTCATCAATAATGAGCTGCGTCTGCTTTAGTTTTATTTTTTAACTTGATTAATTTATTCTTTTGCAATCACAGAATTTAATTTATGACTTAGAACTGTCCCATTAACTCTTTGCAACTGTTGAATTAGAAATAGACTAATATCTATAAAAGACAAGAACTTTGTGCTACTGCAAGCATTTATACACTGCTGAAAATATACTGTTTCAATGTCATTTTAACCATAATCTTGTGGTTATATTTCTGAACTGCCCATAAACTTTAATTGACAGTGAAATATACTCTGAAAAATGTCGTTTACATATTAATCCATTAGCTCTATGAATACAATATTTTAATATATGTTTTTCTCAAGCTGGGGTAACCAATACTAGAACAGATAAAATGATGGTCCAAAAACCAATGATAAAACTGCAACTTGAAACCAGTGATAACATTACAACTTGACAAATTACTTTTGAACTTATTACAATGTATCTTGTACAGTATGTATCTACACAGACTGTTTGCTATTCATGCATTTCAATCTAGTAGGTACCCTGCACCCATATTTTTTTAAACATGGTTTTTCACACATATTCATTACTAGCCATTAATTTCATTTGCACTGGATTCTTTTGTATTTGTACATGCAAAGACTGTAAAGTACACTTAGTCCAATCTTACAAATGTAGTAACATTAACATCAAGCAAAATCTTGGAATATTCTTATGTCTCTTTAGAAGTATATAGTGGAATTGCCACCAGAGGCAACTATGCTTTTTGTATACCAACATTGTCTTGCCAAAAGCATATTAAAAATAGTGACCATTCCTGTTCAATTTTTTTACATATCTTTACTTTCGCTTCTATAGCTGTAATAAAGCAATTTTAAGCCATCTCTTGTATAGCTTTACAGCTTAACAGGTTATAAATACAATTCAATACTAAACAATACAATAATAACTAGCATAAAATATCTTGGACTTTCAGATTTAATCTGTTTACCAGTGTTTCTTATGCACTAATACCTGTTTTTTCCTTCCCCCCTAAAAGAGTATTGTCAAGAAGGAATGTAATATTAGTTCTTCCTGTAGCTCTATTTTATACACTTGTGCAGTACTGCTTATACAGTCAGTGTAAAACTGAGAGAGTGCATCTCCCCCTGTGGTATTGCTGTATTGTTTATCTGCTTGATGTTGTGAGAATAGAATGTATACCAGCCCAATACTTTGGTTATACATTTGCTTTATTAGGTTACTAAACTATAGACCTTTGTCTACTTTTTATAAAGCTGTTGCTGTTTACTACTACTAGTAGGTATTTATCCCTTTCTGCATAATTTATTTGAACTGTATGTATACTATAGCCCATTTGCTGGCTGTACTTGATGTAACTAAGGTTTTTTACTTTTAACATTTATTTGCAAACTGATTATTAAGGGCATGGTTGCACAATTATGATGTTTTATTACAATTACCAAATAGTGTTGCATATAAACATTTTACAATTTAATACCAATAATGTTTTAGAAAAATATAAGCCACTTGTCTGGCAATCAGTCTTGGTTTTGATCTTGTTTTCCCAACATTTTCTGTAACTATTTATCTAGCCTAGGAAGGACTGAGCTCACATTTTAAACTCTGTAAACTATAGTTAACTTTTTTAGCTTTGTTCTTTAAATTATCTGTTAATACACTTACGGTTTGAAATTAGAATGTAAGTATTTGTTATTTGCATAACTATGCATTTATACTACATAAATAGACATTATTTTACAATTAGCTTACACGGATTTCAGTATTTTTTATTTATTTAACTGTCCTGCCATTAATTTTACAAAAACTGTTT